>NC_046663.1:9470635-9492138 GCF_010883055.1 Belonocnema kinseyi | reverse complement strand
TATTTATATTTAGGTTTAATATTTTGTTCCAAAAATGCATTTGTTTATTTAGTTTATTTATTATATTAACAATAATAATCTCAAGAAAAAATTCCATGACTGTCATATCCACCTCAAGTTTCTTATTACTTTCGTTTTTTAATAAGGCTACAGGATAATGAATTTGCTTATTAAATTTGTTTAAACAACATTTTTTAAATTATCAACTAATTATGAATTTCCCTAAAATTATCATGAAGTTTCCAATAAAATAGTCTAATATCGAAAAAACTAATTTTTCCGTCCATAGATGCCCAAATAATGAATTTGGTTGTTAAGTTCGTTTAAAAAAATCTTAATATTTATTGACTTATCAAGAATTTTGCTGAACTTATTATGAAGATCCCAACTGAAAAGTCTGACATCGAAAAAAAAAGAATTTTCCGTTGACAAATACCCCAATTATCCAGTTTTATATGAAAATTGTTTAAAAGAATCATAAAGTTTATCAATAAATTATGATTTTTTCTTTGAAATTATCATGAGGTTCCTAATTAAAAAAGTTGTGATAAAAAAAACGATTTTTTCTTTTGAAAAATACCTTCTCTATGCATTTGTGTATTAAATTTGTTTGAAAAATGATAACATTTATCAGCTAGATATGAATGTTGCTGAAATTGTCATGAAGTTCCCAACTGAAAGGACTAGCATTTAAAAAATTTAATTTTTTTGCCTAAAAATGCCCGGAAAACAAATTTGTTTATCAAATTTGATATTAATATTAACAACATAATAATATTAACAACAATAATCTCAATGAAAAATTTCTTCGTCATTTTTATAGTCAGATTAAGTTTCTGATTACTTTCATTCTTTTAATACAGCTGCAGGTTCAAGAGAATGCATTTGTTTAAAAAATATTAATCATTAACTAATTATGAATATTTCTAAAATTACCATTAAGTTTCCAATTAAAAAGTCTAATATCGAGGGGAAAAAATAAATTTTTTCGTCTACAGATGACTGAATAATGCATATGTTTGTTAATTTCATTTTAAAAAATGATAAAATTGATCAAATAGTCATGAATGTAGCTGTATTTATTATAAAGATCCCAATTAAAAGTTTAGCATCCTAAAAAAATTTTTTTTCGTTGGCAGGTGTTCCAATAATGCGTTTGTTAATTAAAATCGTTTAAAAAATCAAAAGATTAATAAACAAGTTATGAATGTTTCTAAAATTATCATAAAGATCTTAATTAAAAAGAATTACATCGGAAAAAACAAAATTTTCTGTGAAAGAATGCCAGAATAATGCATTTGTTTGTAATATTTACAATAATAATTTCAATAAAATATTTCTTCATCATTATATAGTTTTATCCGAATTTCTTAAAAAATAAATTTAAAGAACGTAAAATTATAGATAGTTAAAAAAAACATTTTTTCAAGAAATTATTTGTTTATAAATTTTTGTTTTGTTCATTGTATAATATTGGAATATCTTTCACTAATGTTACTCTATAAAACTTAGGTGATTTGAACAATTTTCATGTTCTTGCCGACCACCAGAACGTCATATAGAAAAAATTGCCATTTTTCTTGTCACAATTTGTTTATTTATAAAACAATTGAAAGTCTAATTTAAAAATCAGATTCGAAAACACTCTGATAAATCTTATAAGCTTGTTTTCAAATTTTTTTTCTTTAAATCGGTCAATATTTGTGGGCTGTACGTTATTTTGAACCAAAAAAGTAATTTTTCACACTGCGTCTCAGGGAGTGAGCATCGTGAATTCGTTGCTGTTCCTGCCTGCTCGATTTTTTTTGTCTTGATAAAGGTGCTGCATGAGTGTCAAAACGTTGACAATTATTTGATAAAATCAATTCTTAATTGACATTTGATAATAATTAAAACAAAAAAAAAGGTGAAAGAAATAAAGGAAAAGAAAATTTTTTCATTTTTCTTTCCTCTTTGTTATTTTTGTCCAAAAAAATAAATTTTTTTTCTTTTTTCAAATTGCATTGGGAACGCTTTATGGTGATTGCCCAAATTTGGTAGTTGGATTCTTGTTATCATTTTCAGGAATTCTTCCCCTTAAATTATTAGAAGTCAAATCTCAAGGATAATCGAGCTAGTTGTGAGTTTGAACGAAAACTATCAAAGAAAAAAAATGTTTCCAAGACCTGTAGAATCTTTGTCAAAAGAACATCGATTTTCTTCAAAGACTGTTGGTGACAGGCACCACAGAGACTATTACATTCGTATATTCTGTATGTGCTAAAAAGGCCGACGGAGGTCGAATAGCTCAACCACCATCTGGCGCGTGTTGAGCTTGCGGTAAGCCACAAGCTCCCTAGTCTCTCTAAAAGTCAGTAGCCAATTTCACTTAGTCGCTAAAGCGTGAAACCATGAGCAACTACACTCGACTGACTTCAGTTGGTTTCAGCTGCAAATTGGCACAAATTGGTTAGCTTTTTGCATGAAGGGCCTCTAAATGCTCGGAACAGTAAGGAAAAATTTACCAGTGATAGGAGTCCACAACTGGCTTGGAAAAACTGATAAAATCATCTGAAATATGAAGAATTATAACCTTGATCAAATCATAATTCTCCTGATTATTATAACCTCCTAAACAAATTTCTGGTATTTATGTTCGACTACTTTTGCTAAAACTGGAAGATCAGAAGTTTGTAGAAATGGCTGATGAGGAAACGGCTGATAAGGATTCAAACTCGCATAGATCAGATCTCAAATCGAAAATGACAGACCAGGAAGAAGAAAAAGGATCTTTCTCAAACGAAATCGAGATAAAGGCAGAGTTACTAGATGATAAATTGATAGAAAACCCGATAGGAAAGGTGAGCCCTCATCCTCAAATTAGGAGCTTTCGATTCAGTACGCTATTTCCCTATTCACCTCTTTTCCCCTTTTTTGAAATATTATTCTTTTTCTTCAATTTTTTAGAAAACTTATTCTTTTCCTAACTTTTTCTCGTAAATGCGAACTCAATTTGTAAGATCTGGTTCTTTCTGACAGAAAAGTCTACTATTATATTTAACTATTTTGCAGATAATTCTTCTTCTTAGCCTGAAAATTTAACAATTTTATATCAAATTTAACTGCTTGGCTGAAAATTAATTCTTTTCTTAAAAATTCTTACTTTTAAATAAAAATTCAACTATTGCATTCAATGCTAAGCCCCTTTGTTGAAAATTCATCATTTTAGGTAAAGGTCTATCTATTTAATCTAAATATAACTATTTAGTTGAAAATTCATTTATCCTTTTTTAAATTACTTTTTTTTTAACAAAACGTGTGATTGATAAAATTAATCTTCTAGGTTGAAAGTTAATTCTTTTTTTCAATGCAACTGTTTGTTTGAAATTATATCTCTTTTGGTTAAGGATTTAAATAATTTGTTCAAGATTCGTCTTCTGCGGATAAAATTAACTTTCTCTTTGTGTAAAAAAATAATTTTTTGTTTGTTTGAAATTCAACTGTATTGTAAAAAATTCTGTTTGTCTTTATAATTCAACAATTTGGTAGTAAATTAAATGATTTGTTTGAAAATTGAACTATTTCGTTGAATCGAGTTGAAAATTGAAATATTTTGTCAAAAATTCGCCTTTTTGGTAGAAAATTAAATTTTCTATGTTAAAATTTAATCCTTCTCTTAAAATGCAAATTTCTGTTTCGAAATAAATCTGTTTTGACTGAGAATTCAAAGAATTTTGTGTAAATTTATCTTTTCAGCTAAGTTCAAAAGTTTTTTTATTTTAACAATGTTATTCATAAAAAAATAATTTTTAGTCAGTTACAAATTGAGCTATCTTTTAGACAATTGTTTCTGGCTTAAAAATTTCACAATTTGATATTAAATTCAACGGTTTGGTTCAAAATGAACTTTTCTTTGAAAACTTATATTTCTAGATTGAAAATTAAACGTTGATGTAGACAATTTTCTGTATTTTGAAAATTGGATAATTTGGTAAAAAAATAAAAAGATTTGGTTAAGAATTTACTTTTTGTTAAAAATTTCTACTTTAGGTTGTAAGGTTTAAATAGTTAGAGTGAAATTTTTTATCGAAAATTTATGTTCCCGGGTTGAAAATTCTAATGTTTTGTAGACAATTCTTTTTGGTTTGAAATTCAAAAAAATTTAGTTGAAAATTAAATTTTTTTTGAAAATTTATATTATCCGTTTTAAAATAAGTAATATTAGGACAAATTATTTTTTGTAGAAAATTTATATTTAACGGTTGAAAATTCAATTTTGTTGTACAAAATTATTTTTGGCTTAAAAATTTAACAATTTATTATTACATTCAATTATTTTGTTAAAAAATAAGTTTTTTGGTTCAAAATTTATATCTTTGGTTAAAAGATTTAACTCTTCCGGGTAGAAATTAGCTCATATGTAGAAAATTAATATCTTCTGGTTGAAAATTCAACTACGTTGAAAAAAAAATCTTTTTGGCTTGAAAATTCAACAATTTTGCAGAAATCAAAGGATTGGGTTGAAACTTAAGCTTTTTTGTTAAAAATTCATATTTTTGGTTGAAGATTTAACTATTGGGTTTTAAATATCTTTTTAACTTTAAATATTTTTTTAACTTTTTTGTTCAAAATTTGTATTTTTAGTAAAAAGATTCAACTCTTTGCCTGATAATTACTCTTTTTGTTTAAAAATTTATATTGTTCGGTTGAAAATTCAGTTTTATTGTAACAAATTATTTTTCGTAATTAAAATTAATAAATTTGATATTAGGTTAAGTGAATTAGTTAAAAATTAAATTTTTTCTTAAAAATTTATATGTAAGATTGAAAGATTCAACTCTTTGGTTGGAAATTTTACTTTTTTGTTAAAAATTCATATTTTTCGGTTGAAAATTCACCTGTATTGTAAACAATTTTTTGCTTAAAAATTCAAGAATTTAGTAATGAACTAAATTATTTAATTAAAAATAAAATTTTTAATTTAAATTTATATTTTTAATTAAGAGATTAACCTCTTTGTTTGTAAATTAAATTTTTTGTTGAAAATATATATTTCCCGGCTAATAATCCAAATGCGTTGTAAGCAATTTATTGGGTTGAAAATTCAAAAATTTGATAAAAAATAAATGATTCAATTAAATATTAACATTTTTCTTTAAAACTTATCGTTTTTTCGGTTTAAAGATTAATCTGTTCGGTTAAAAATTAATTTTTCTTGTTGAAAATTTAGTTTTGTTCTAAACAATATTTTTTTCGCTTTAAAATTTTAATATTTGGTATTAAATTAAATAATTCCGTTAAAAATTAAATTTGTTGCTGAAAATTTATATTTTCGGTTAAAAGATTCAACTCTTTGGTTGGAAATTAATCTTTCTGTTACAAATTTATTTTTTAGTGCAAAGATTCAATTTTTTGATTGTGAATTAACTTTTTTCTTGAAAATTTTATTTTCTGGTAAACAATTCTTCTTTCCATTTAAAAATAGAAGTTTTATTTAAAATTAACCTTTTTCTTGAAAATTAATAGTTTTAATGAATTCTTGAGCTGTTTTGGTAAAAATTTAGCTCTTCGGTTAAAAATTAAACTATTTATTGGAAGATTTAAATATTTAAAAAAATATAACTTTGTCGTCAAAAAATGATAATTTTGGGTTGAAAATTAAACTGTTTTGTAAAATATTCTTCTTTTTTGGCTGAAAAGTTCAACAGTTTGGTTGTAACTTAACTTTTAATGTTAAAAATTCATATTTTTGGTCGAAAATTCAATTATTGGGTTTGAAATACTTTTTTTGTTGGAAGTAAACCTTTCCAAAAATAATTAGTTGTTTTGGCTTGAAAATTTAGGAATTTGGTGGTTGAAAATTAATTTTTTTGATAAAAATTCACATTTTTAAATATAAATTGGACTATTTTGGCAGAAAATTGAACTATTTGAATAAAAATAAAGCTATTCATGTAAACATTTACACTCCTATTACAAAAATTGACCTTTTTTTAAAGATTCACCTCTTTGGTTAAAAATTTAACAATTTTATGGAAAATTCATTTTTATTTTGTTAAAAGTTTAATCTTGTTAATTAAAAAATCAAAGTTTTGTTTAAAGATTCAATATTGAAAGATTCCATTTTGGGATGAAAACCGTGCATTTTGTCTTGAAAATTTAACGATTTGGTTGAAAATACAATTGTTGGTTCAATTTTTCATCTGTTTTGTTTGAAAAGTCGAAAATTTGGTTTAAAATGAATTTTTTCAAGTTGAAAAGTTATTTTATTGGTTAAAAATTCAATTATTCTGCCTAAGTTATATTTTCTGCTTTCAGGCCATGTGACGAGTAGGTCACGTGACCAGATTCCCACCTTGCTGACACTTTTTATATTTGCTAACTTACATTCGCACGAAGCGCCAAATCGAGTTGAAAATTTGGGATACTAAACAAGAAGCACTAAAAAAGGTGGGTCTCGTCCTATATTTTAAAAATTATGAAAAAAGAAAAAAAATTATTTACAGCAAAAAAATTTTTTCATAAGTTTTAAAATTTAAGATCAGACCCACCTTTCTATGTGCTTCTCGTTTAGTATTCCAAATTTTCAGCTGGATTTGGTGCTTCGTGTGAATGTAAGTCAGCAAATAAAAAAATTGTCGGTAAGGTAGGAATCTGGTCACGTGACCCACTCCTCACATGGCCTTAAAATAGTTTAAAATAGTTTAATGCCTCACGAAACTTGTGGTAAGGAAAAGAAAAATAGAACAAACTCTCCTGTACCGGAGCAACTTCAAAGCACGTGTAGACCTCGTTCAAGGGATCCTCGCAGATGTCAAAAACATTTTCGCGAAATTATCGGTAAGCATGAAACAAAGAACGAGGAACTGGAAAAGAAAGAAGGAGATCTTCGGCAACGTTTGGAGATGCTGGAGTGTTCAATGCCTGCCGTGATGGTTTGGAATATTTGGCGAATGTCACAGGGAGCACCCATTCCAAACATCCGTCGAGTGGTGGAAAAAACGCTTCAGGGATTTTCTTCAGATGCCCAGCCCTGTCCAAGTACTCCCAGTCAGCATTATGACTGCAGAGTTCGAGAAGTCGAAGCTGAGCGAAAACAAGCCCAACGCAGAGCTGATGAAGCTCGGGCTCTCTGGACAGCGAAGGAGTTTGCCTTGGAAGAACAGAAGAAAAAACTCGAAGAGGCTAGGAAAACTCAAGCTTTGCACAAACAAAGAATTGAGAAACTCACGGTCCAAGTTCAAGAACTGAGGAAAGCAAGAGATGAGAACGCCAGAGATGAGGAGAAAGTTAGGGATGAAGGTTCCTGCCAGACGGGTGAGTTGTTGAAAAAGATTTAAATTGATGTTGCCGTAAGTTAAGTAATTGCTGAAGTTAGAGATCCTCAAGGAGAATTGAGAGCAGATCTGTAGAGATTTGTGATAAGCTAGAGCTTACCAGAATCCTATAGCCTCAAAAGTGCGGGATTTTCAAACCTGGGTCTTCAATCGCTTCCTTTTTTATCAGAAGAAGAATGTAAATTGATTTTATGTAACACTATCATCAAAAGGGCTACTTTTCATGTCTGTGGATCGAATCTCTGCACTTTTAAAATGAACTAATCTCACTAATTTCCAGTGAAATCTCACTGGTTGAAAGAGCCAGAAGTGGATCATTCACAACCAGCGAGATGTAAATAGTTCACTCAAAGGAATTTCATTACTGGCTCAATCGGTTGGGTGCACTGGTTCAACCAGTAGAGATCAATGTTTCAATCAGTAAGTTTCATTGGTTGAATCAGTAAGGTTCGCTGCTTATTCAGTACCAGTAGTAATCTGGTCGTACTTAAGGTCAAACACAAGAATCCAGTTGCTTCCAATGTGGGGCGTGTCACAAGTTTACTCAGGATTCATTCACTGTTTCTATAATTAAATTTTACTGGTTACTCAGTACCAGTAATAATCTGGTCGTACTCAAGGTCAAACACAAGTAGCCAATTGCTTCGAATAGGGGGCTTGCCACAAGTTCACTCAGTGGAATTTCGTGAGTGGTTCAATCGGTGGGGCACACTGGCTAAATCAGTAGGGTTCAATGTTTTAATCAGTAAGCTTCATTTAATAAATCAGTGAGGTTCACTGGTTCCTCAGTACCAGTAATCATCTGGCCGTACTCATGGTCACACATGAGTAGCCAGTTGCTTCCAATAGGGGGCTTGTCACTAGTTCACTCAGTGGAATCCCGTCACTGGTTCGATCAGTGAAGTTAAATTGTTTAATCAGTGGGGTTCACTGGTCCAAATAGTGAAATTTACGGGTTAACCAGTAATAGTACTCATGCGCTCTTACTCAAGGTTAAACACAAGTGGCCAGAGGCTTCCCCACCAGGCGACTGAAGGTTCAGGTCTTGGCCGCGTGGAGCGCTATGTCACTGGTTGAATGCATCATTTGGCATCACTGGTATATTCAGTAACGACTATCTTAGTTGAGTGACTTACTGTTGACCCAGTCAAAACCCGAAAATCACTGATTAACCAGTGATAATTCAAAATAATGATTCAACCAGTGGCAATTTCACTGATTCAGATTGAGAGAGTGAAGCTCCCCTTTGCAGTGCATAGGTTTGTAAGGTTCATTACATATCCATGAGGTCATAACTTTTTACGGCATAGCTATATATAGTCCTAACATAACTATAAACTTGAAAAGCGGCACTTAGGGGTGGCTCCAAAGGCATTAGGAGTATCCTATGAGAAAATCCAACTACTTTTGGTTGAAAGTAGATTCTTTTTTATAGGAAATTTCTACTTTTACATTCTGGATTCAGAATTCATCTTTATATGGTTTAAGATTTATTTATTTTTTCTAAAAATTCCTCTTTTCGGGTTAAAATTTAATTCATGGGATGAAAATTAAATAGTTTGTTGCACATTTCTTTGTTGCATGTTCACCATTTCAGTTTCAAAATTCATCTATGATAAAAAATTTAACAAGTTTGTTGAAAATCTTTTATTTTGAGCTGCAAATTTATTTTTTGAATAGAAAATTTATTTATCCGAGTGGAAAATTAACCATTTCAGTTTAAAATTAATCTCTTTGGTTGAAAAGTTAATTGCTTTATTAAAAACTGTTTTTTTAGAAATTAATTAATTTAACTGAAAATATCCTAGTTCAATTCTTGGATAATATTCATCTTCTTTAGATGAAAATCGGTCAGTTTTAGTTAAAAAGTGAACTTTTTAGTTTAAAATTGACTTTTTGTGAAATAGTCTTTCTTAAAATAAAATAATAATTTTGATTCAAATTTCATTCCTTTTTTATTATTTTATTTATTTTATTTTTGGATAAACAAGAACTGTTTAGTAGAAAATTGAAGTCTTTTGGTTTTGGATTCACCTATTTTGTAGGAAAATTGTCTTTTTAGTTTAGAAAATTGCTTCTTACCAAAAAATACGACTTTTCTATTATAAAATAATGATTAAAAAAGAAGTATTCAATAAAATAGTCCAAGTTTTTAACCAAATTGTAAAATTTTCAACCGAATGGTCGAATTTTCAAACAAAATGAATTAAACTTTAACTGAAAGCAGATTCACTGAAATTATGAATCTTCATCCACAAATGAAAAAGTTCAATTTTTAATTAAAAAAATAATTTCAGGTAAAAAACCAATTTTAAACAAAATCTATCAGTTTCGCACCAAACAGATGAATCTTGAACCAAAATAATAAATGTTTAACAGTGCGACTTAACCTTTACTTAAGTAGATGAGTTTTCAATTTAAAAGAATATTCTTTCAACATAAAAAAATAGTTCCAATATTAAAAAAATTATTTAAAAAAATGAACTTGAAAAAAAATTTAATACCTTAGTTGATTCTTCAAACAATGAAATAAATTTTTAACTAAAGTAATAAATCTTACTGAAAAAGTTAAATTTTTAGTTTAAAAAATTAATTTTTAACAGCAACAACAACAAAATATACAATCAGAGAGATTAATTTTCAATAAAAAACATTTTAGTTTAAAAAAAACTGTCTAGAACAAAAAAAAGTTTTTAATGATGTAGTTAATTTTTTAGCGAACGATATAATGAAATTTCAACTAAAATGATAAATCTTCAAACATAAATAGAAAAGATGAAATTTAATTTTAAACAATTGATTTGATACAAAAAACATTAATTTTCTAGAATATATATCATTTTCTATTCATAAAGATGAACCTCTATCACAATAAAAAATGCAACAATTTGTTCCAACTTGTCCCTAAGTAGCTGAATTTTCAATTTAAAAAAATCAATTTTTACCTGAAATGGAATAGTTACAATTTTTGAACAAACAATTATTTTCAATCAAAAAAGAAGTTTTTAACAAATTTGATAATTTTTCAACGCACGATATAAATTTGTAACTAAAATGATGAATCTTACTGTAAAAGTTATATTTTCAATTTAATAAATTCATTTTTTATCAAAAATATACGGATTCTCAACCAGAGGGATTAATTTGCAACAAAGAAGAATTAAGATAAGGAAAAATAAATTTTCTGAATCAACAAAAGAAGTTTTCAACAATGCAGTTAATTTCCCAACCAACGAGATAAATTTTTAGCTAACATGAGAAATCTAAATAAAAAAGCTGAATTTTCAGTTTAAAAAATTAAATTATCGATAAAAAATAAACCAATTTTTGATTAGATCCCTGACCACAGAAGATTAATTTCTAATTAAACAGTTGCATTTTAAATAAAAAATATTAGGTTTCTACCAAATATATACATTTTTAAACCGAAAAAAACTACTTTTCGAATTCCAAAAAACAGTTTTTTATATTTCCTGACCATTAATGTCTGAAGGACAGAATTTTATTCTTGTGACATTTTAATCACAGAAACATTTGTAAATAGAATAGAACAATTTAAAAATAAAATTTTTAATACATAATTCTATTACATTTGAGATATATTCAAAGTCCCTCTCGTATACATTTCCGCACTCTTGGAAATAGTTTTTCAGAAATCCCTGATTTCGAAATTTTCTTAAACTAAATTTCACCCTAATCAACCTAACATTATTTAATGAATTTTAATAATAAATAGCAGTTGGAATTCTTCACCCTTTATTCAAAATCTCTTTAGTTTTGGTAAGATACAGTATACGTAGTAGCTAAAAATAGCTCCATGACTCAACTATCCCTTGAGGATCCCTAGACTAAACTTGAATCTGTTTTCCAAAGTTTTCAAGTTTAATACTTAGTGCTTTAAAAATTTTCAAAAATATTTGAAGATTTCGTTTACTTTCTAAACGATAGTACATTTATTAAGATGTATAATTAGGTGAATGTGGAGAAAAAAGATGCAAGCAAATGTGTCTTGGCGATGTAGCCAGTACAACTTCGGTGAAATCAACTGACTTGGAGTGCTTGGCTAGACTTCAAGAACTTGCGGAAGCAGAACTTTGCATGAAGCGACATATAACCGAACTGGAACGTCGAGAGGAGACGTATATGAGGACACTTCAACAGGCGGACGAATTATGGTCAAAGATGGAGGGTGATACAGCGAGTACGATGAGTAGCTTGCAGGAACAGCTAGATCTAAAAACAGCTGCTAATCAACAATTGGCAGATAAGGTTTGCTCCTTGGAAGATGCTATAGAAAAAATGAATAAGACACTAGCTAATTGTAGAAACGAATTAGGGCAATTTGTGAACATTGAACGTGTAGATGCAATAATTGGCAGGGATGATGACCATGCAGGAGTCGTGGACAAAAACACTTTCGCTGGGGTACAAATGAAAGATCAAGAAACAATGTCCAAACAAATTTCAATGGTAGATACGGACACTATGGATGAAAAGAGAGAATTGATGGATAGAGACACAATAACTGATGGAGTGCCTTGTACAGACAGCCAAATTTGTGGGGAGTTTGATTACGATTCAGATTCAGAAGGTGAACCATGTAGTCCGGATTTTGCATGCAATGATGTAGTGTTTTCACTTGATGGTATGGAAGATACAAAAGAAATGATAAATAAAGACACAATCACTGATGCAATTATTGGTAGTGATGCTATTATTGGCAGTGATTATGACCATGCTGAAGTCACGGACAAAGATACTCTTGCAGGAGTAAAAATGAAAGATAAGGATACAATGCCTAAAGAAGTTACAATGGTCGATACGGACACCATGGATGAAAAGAATAAAATGATAGATAAAGACACTATCACTGATGGGGTGCCCTGTGTAGACAGTGTAATTTGTGGAGAATTTGATTACGATTCAGACATAGATGGTGAACCATGTGGTCCGGATTCTGCATACAACGATGCAGTATTTACACCTAATGGTAGAAAGGAAACAGAGGTAAAATGTTTTTAAAAATCTAATAAATAAATGCTGAATCCAAGAAAATTTCAGAAATATTGAATCAGTTATATTTTTAAAGAAAGAAGAGGACATTACAACACCAAAGATAATGACAACGCCTAATGCAGAAGAAACTAAGAATGAGCAGGAAGGAGAATTAAAAGTAAAAGACGAAACAATTTCTGCACGCAAGGTAGATTTAGGACAAGAATCAGACGAAGAATACCAAATGGCTATCGAGAATTTATCAGATGATAAGGTAAATTACCAATTTGAATAATATTAAAGTAAATGGGAAAGAAATTTCTATGAGAATATTGCTGATCGAAAATTTTCAATTCAAAAATATATTTCAATTTTCTGAAAGAACACTTATCCTTATTTCAGATTCTGTTAAATGAAATGGAAGTATCAGAGAAAGTGCAAGTACTCCTAGTGGGTACTCCTTCCGTAATTGGAAAACTTTCGTCAAATATAGTTCGAGACGGCGAAGCGGTTGAAGGAGTTGATGAAAAAGAGATTACAGAAATTGATGTTGCCATGCAAGACCAAGTGGAACAGAAGCAGGAAAACTTGTCCCATTTTTTACGTCAACAAGCTTTCCTTGTAAAAGATCAAGAAATAGTAGAGATACAAAAAGATATTGTATCAGAAGGAAGAGAAAGTACAAAAGATGGAAAATTTTCTCAAATTGAGGAAGATAAAAAACACGAAGGTCTAGAAAAAGAAAGTATATTACAAGTTACAAAATCAGAAAGGAGAGTTACAGGTGATGATAAAATGACGGTACAGAAAGATTCTAGAGAAGACAAATTGTCAGGAGGTCAAGAAATAGGAGGAGTAATAGGAGAACAGAAATCAAAAGAAATTGGGGCTGATGAACAAGGCTCAAAATCAGAGGGAGAAATAGGAATGATTGAAGGTAAAGAAACTTTAAGAGAAGGTAGAGAAACTTCAATAGAAGGTATACAAATAGGAGCGGTAATGGAAGAAAAAAAAGCAAGAGAAATTAGGTATGGTCAACAAGTACGAGCAGAGGAAAGAAAAGAAATCACTGATGAAAGAAAAGAAATGTTATCAGAAGGTAAACAAATGGAAGCAGTAGTGAGGGAAAAAAAAGAAAAAGAAATTAAGGATGATGAACAAGAATACAATTCAGAGGGAAAAGAAGAAATCACTGTCGAAGGAAGGGATATTTTATCAGAGGGTGAAGAAATAGTAGCAGCAATAGAGAAAGAGAAATCAACAGAAATTAGGGATGATGGACAAGTACAAAAAGATGAGGCAAAAAATGGAACCATTGATGTAATCTTTAAGAAGGAAGATAGAGAAAAAACGTTTGTTCCTGATAAAAAGGATAAGCTCTGTGGTGAAGCGATAATCCCTGCAGAGAAAAAGCAAGCAGAAAAGGATAAAGAAAGAGGGATTACAAGTGAAAAATTGGAACCTGAGATAAATCCCGTTTTTTCGATTTCCGGAAACGAAGATAAAGAAATGTTACCTGCAGATGAATTGAATGTACATCTAACAATTTTAGCAGAAGATTTACAAATTTCATCTATAGAAAACCTAAGGGAAGGGAAGGCAATTAAAAAAGGTATAGGAACGTTAACTGCAAAAAATTTGAATAAAGCAACTTCAGAAGATGAACAAATCTCCTCCATCGAAGAGTTAGAAGAAGAAATTGAAGAAACAGTAGAAGCTGAATTGGATGAAGAAATAAGACCAAATCTTCCTCAAGTTAAAAAAGTTGGTAAAACAACTCCTAAATATTCAGCTCTTATTTTGGGTAGGAAAAAAATTCCTGACATTCCAGTAGAGGGAAAAAAAGAATCTGAGAAGTATTCCCCCTGTCAATGTGATCCTGAGGTTACTATAGTGAATTTTTTACCAATTTTATCACATTATTTTGTTCAGTTTTATATTCTATTGATGTTAACTATAGATGGTACCCCAGAAAAAACCAAAACCAGTTTCAAAGGATAGAGCAGAAATTGTGGGCAAACATGTATGTTGTTGCAGAAATAAGGCAAGTTTTCATTACTTATACACAAAGTTGGATTGTTTTAATATTACAAGTTTTAATTAAAATACCCAATTTACTAAAGTTTATCTTTGTATACAGGATGTCTCTAGAAAAGAAACTAGGTCTCGTCCCAAGCTCATTATAATAAGAAAAACAATTTGTAGTCGTCCTGATGAAATCAATTTGCATCTCCAAAGAGACGAAACAATTAGCAAAATTAAAAAAAGAAAACTTTCCTACATTAAAGTAAAAGATGAATCAATAGGAACGGTTGTAAGCGTTGGCTTGCAGACACAAAAAACGGTTTATAAAGAACAATCTACTTCAAGAAGAAGCTTTATTGAAACTAAAAGTAGAAAATATAAAGAGGCACAAACTGTAGGGTCAGATTCTACTGTGAATTCATCATGCATCATTAGTGATGAGTCAGCTCAGCAGGTAAAAATACTGAAAAAATATAAAAGAACAACAGATTCCGAATCCAGATGTTTCATGTGCAAAAAGGAACTTTCTTCGAAAAATACTGTCTACCTAAATAAAAATGTCCAAGCTGCTTCTTCCTCAAAAACGACTCCTCCACATTCAGAACTTAGTATGGTATGCTGTAGTTGCCAAGAAGAACAACAATCAAAATCAATAATTCAATCCGAAATAAAATCCCGAGCTAAGGAAAAGTCAAAGGAATATCCATGTCCTCGATCACCAGCAGTTGTTGAACAAGCAAATATTAGTTCTCATATTAGTCTTCTGAAAAAAGTGTCACATGGGAAGAAAGATCAAAGTTGTCTCGTAAAAATTGTCCGAAGCAAAGTAGAGTATAGAGAGAGAAAGCAGAAGTGTGAATCAGAACCGAATGTGAAGAACAGGAAAAAGTTGCTGGGAAAAGTTTCGAAACCTGAATCAGATGATTTAGGTTTTTCGCAAACACAATCTTTGCAAACAGAAACGAGTAAATTGCTTGATGAACCTTCTACAAGTTGTACTTGTATAACTGAAAAAACGAACTCTGTGAATGGGAACAATTCAATTAATGGAGAGAAGCAGTTTAAAGGGGAAGTAAATCTCAGCTGTCACTGTGATTCGGATTGAGAGAAGAGTGTAAAAATCACTTAAGAAGGGATTTGCAAATATAGTTTTATTTTTAAAGATTTGATCACAATATAAGTATTGTTTGGTTAACTGTACCAAACAATAGATAAAATTATTAAATGTCTTAAACGAAATTTCATTTCCTTTATGGCCACACGATGTTATTTAGGAAACCTTAGGTGATGTATTATTGACACCATTGGGATTTTCTTAACCACCTCTAAAAAGTTTTTATTTGTTGCGAAAACGTTTCTGGAATTTGGAAAAAATGGTAACTCCTTTACTTTGGAATCGATCCATTCAGGGTGGCCGTTTTAATCGAAGAAAAAATTTTCGGTTTGCAAACATTTGTCATGGTCAACGAATATAAGAAAATCGAACCATATTTTAAACATTTTTCCATTTGAAGTAATAAACAATAAACAACAAATAAAATTAATTGAACTCGAACTCTTGAATTTTAAACTTTTAAAATAAAAGTTTAAAAAATTTTCAATCCAAAATTATTTGTATTCAAATGTTAAATAATTTAAATGTATAAAATGAAAGGTACCTACACTTTTTAATTAAACAATTTTAAATGAAATCCAGATAAATTGTAAAATTTAGAATGTTGAACTTTGATAAATTATAGAGTTCAAAAATTCAGATTAGGTTCCAAAAATATAAATCCTTGTTAACATTTTCAATACTCTAAGTTAAAGAAACAATCAACAAACTTTAAAAATGTTAAAAATTATATTATATCCAGTAATTTTAAACTAGAAATAACAAAAACTATAAATCAATCAATTTTCAACCTAACAGTTATTAAATTAGAAGTTAAATTATTTTTATTTCAAATATGTTAATTATCCTTGAAGAGATTTTAAATTTTATTTCAAAATCTTAAGATATCTAGAAGTGGTTTAAAATTTGAAATTACATCAAATAATTTAAATGAAGTTCAAATGAGAAAATCTCGGAAAATGTAGATTTTTGCAGATTTTAAACAAAAAATTTAGAATATTTTTAAGAATTGTGAGAGGCATCAATAAAATAAAAACATTTTTTTTAAGATTTCTAGGAAGATTGGAAATGATTTTTCACGTTTGAAAATGATTTTAACAGAAAATTTAAAAAGATTTTAGTAGATTTCCAAAATTCTAAAAAAAGAATATGGAAGATTTTAAGAATTTTTGTCGAATTTGTAGGATTTTCCAAAAATTGTAGAAAAAATATAATTAATTTAAAAATATATTTAAAAGTTCTGGAAAAATTGTTTACACACTTCGTTTACATTACTTGAAATCATTAAAAGTTTTTAACTAATTTTTAAACTTTTCAAAACTTTTACGTCAAAATTTTCAAATTTCACTTAAAAATTGAATATTTTTTAAATAAGACAATTAAAATTGTAACTTTAAAACATTTAAAGCTCCTGATAATTCTAGAGGTTTAAAGCTTTCTATGTAAAACAATTCAGTTTTAAATTTTTTACTTTTAAATATTTGGTTTCAATTTACTCGCCGTAAATCAAATTTAAATATTTCTGAATATTCAATACTTATTCTTATTTTTAATTAAAAAATGTTCAATTAAATCGTTTAAAAATTAAATGATGTAGCCTTAAACAATATTCTACATTTAATACAAAGCCTGTAATTACGAGTATATTAATATGGTGTTATTTTAAAGTTGAAATATTTTATAAAGTTTCAATAACACGCTTAAATTTTTCAATTTCTAAAAAAATTTATAAAAATAATATATTACTTAATTTGTTTATTAAATTTAATATACTTCTGATATAATCGACTTCTTATTACTTAAGAAGAACCTTATTTATTAGGAGACTTTGTCATAAAATATTTGTTATTTATTTAAATAAAGCCGGTTAAAAATCGAGGAAAATTTGTATGTGTTATTAAATTTATTCAAATAAATAAGAAATACTGTCACCCGACAAAGTTAAGGAACATTTGCATTCGTTTATCAAACTTAATTAAAAAACTAACATGAATAAAATTGATTAATTTTGAAAAGAAATTTAAGTCTTGAGATTCCAAAATGGCTAAGATGTGGATTTTTTTTTAAAGGAAAAATAAATTATAAAATAATTTCAAAAGTGACCATAAACTTCTCCTCGAAATGCAATGGGAAAAAAATCGTAAGCTCTCGACTAATTTGTCGAGAAAATAATTGTTATTACTTTTCTTTCTCTTTTTTTCTATCGACCTCAATCTAAAGCAAGGGTGGAAAATTACAATCGTAAATTACGGATGACCGACATCGTGGTTTATTGAGAAATTAAGTGTTGATGATATTTTGCACTAGAGAGATAATCTACAGACCAGGGTTCGAATCCTGCCAAGCTAAAAAGAATTTTTTTTTCATTTTAAAAAGTTTTCCTTTTTGGTTTCGACTAGTAGATTAAAAATGTTATTCTATGGTAAAAAATTATTTTACGGTGATATTCGGCAACACAATATAAAAACCCGTTTAATATTAATACTTTTGTAAATACATTTTACTCTGAAAGAAGTTCTTCGCCCTTCGTTCCGCTGGGAATTGAACTACAGGACATCCAACTGCCGGTCGGGTGCTTTTCCATTAAGCTACTAGAGAAATGGAGGGAAGAATTCTTTTTCAGAAATACACGCATTATTATGCCAGATGTTACAAGCCAAATTTCTTAAGGAATATGTATTATCGCCAGGGAATGATAAAATTCCTTAATGTCTTTACAGACTAGATGAAGCCTACATAGCTACATCCAGTTTTTGAAGAGGTTAAGTAATTTTGTTATTCACTGATGATAATACTAATTCCTTTAAAATGTTGATTTGTAACACCGAGCATAATAATGCAAGTATTTCTTAAAAATGGTTCTCTCGATTGCTTGAACAGCTTAATGGGAAAGCATCCGACAGGCAATCGAAAGTTCTGTAGTTCGATTTCCAGCGGAGCCAAAGGAAAAATTTTTTTTTCGGAAATAAAATTAATCAACTAAATTTTTAATTCATTGCTATATTTTGTTTGTAAAGACGTTAAGAAATTTCTTTATTCTCTGATGATAATACAGATTCCTTGAAAATGTTGACTTGTAACACCGAGTATAATAATGCGTTTATTTCTGTCAAACTATTCCCTCGATTTCTTGAGTAGCTTAATGGGAAAGCATCCGACCGGCAATCGAAAGTTCTGTAGTTCGATTTCCAGCGGAGCCAAAGGAAAAAATTTTTTTTCGGAAATAAAATTAATCAACTAAATTTTTAATTCATTGCTATATTTTGTTTGTAAAGACGTTAAGAAATTTCTTTATTCTCTGATGATAATACAGATTCCTTGAAAATGTTGACTTGTAACACCGAGTATAATAATGCGTTTATTTCTGTCAAACTATTCCCTCGATTTCTTGAGTAGCTTAATGGGAAAGCATCCGACCGGCAATCGAAAGTTCTGTAGTTCGATTTCCAGCGGAGCGAAAGGAAAAAAACTTTTTTCGGAAATAAAATTAATTAACTAAATTTTTAATTCATTGCTATATTCAGTCTGTAAAGACGTTAAGAAATTTCTTTATTCTCTGATGATAATACAGATTGCTTGAAAATGTTGACTTGTAACACCGAGTATAATAATGCGTGTATTTCTGCCAAACTATTCCCTCGATTTCTTGAGTAGCTTAATGGGAAAGCACCCGATCGGCAGTCGGAAGTCAGTATTTCAATTTCCAGCAGAGCGAGAGCAAAAGATCTTTTTTCGGAAAAAAATTAATTTACAAAATTTTTATTCGTAGCTATATTCAGTTTATAAAGACCTTAAGAAATTTTGTTATTCTCTGATGATAATACAGATTCCTTGAAAATGTTGACTTGTAACACCGAGTATAATAATGCGTTAATTTCTGAAAAAGGGTTCTCTCGATTTCTCGAGTAGCTTAATGGGAAAGCACCCGACCAGCAATCGGAAGTTCTGTAGTTCGATTTTCAGCAGAGCGAAAGGAGAAGATCTTTTTTTGAAAAAAAATTAATTTACTAAATTTTTAATTCATAGCTATATTCAGTTTGTAAAGACGTTAAGAAATTTTGTTATTCTCTGATGATAATACAGATTCCTTAAAAATCTTAACTTGTAACACCGAGCATAATAATGCGTGTACATCTTAAAAAGAGTTCTCTCGATTTCTGGAGTAGCTTAATGGGAAAACACCTGACTGGCAATCGGAGGTTCTGTAGTTCGATTTCCAGCGGAGCAAAAGGAGAAGATCTTTTTGGAAAAAATTAATTTAATAAATTATTAATTCATAGCTCCATCTAGTCTCTAAAGAAGTTAAGAAATTCTGTTATTCCCTGATGGTAATACAGATTTCTTCTAATATGAATACTTTCCATTTGCTTCAAAATCTATATGTAGCTTCCATACAGATTTCTGTATCCTGTATCCTACGACCTGCTATTAAAAAAACAAGTATATAAAATACAGCTTAATGCATAATAGGGTAAGTAATAAATCTGTCCATTTAAACTTGTATTGTACATCTAAGTAAATATTAACACACATACATTAATTTAAAACCTGAAAAAAGACTTTTTCATAATCTCGTTTTTTTCAGTAAAAAGTTCAGAAAAAATGATAAAAAATGGGAGGAATCTTTTAGATGTTCTAAATTTCCAACAATTTAAAAAATGAATCCAATGTTCAAAATATCAAAGATTTTCGAAAGTTGAAAACAATTTCGAAAATGTTTGATAATTTGTCAATTTCGCCTTCATTTCTCAAATTTTCGAAATTTCCGGTTGTTTCTAAATTTATTATAAATTTCCGAAACTTCCAAAATTCATATTAAATAAGAATGCAGTTTTCAAAATTCCTTCAGGGAGTAGAAATCGAGCCTGTGTTAAAAAAGGGGACAAAGTAAATGCGAAGAATTCCTGAAAATAAAACAAAGAATCTAACGACCGAATTTTCCCTTCGGAAAAAAGTAAATAGTAATTTTTCAATACTAATTTACCTTCTCATTTTTCTTGCCTCTTTTTTTATTATTTTCCAAAGGAAAAACAAACTTTTTTTTCTTTTTTAGGAGGAAAGAAGGACAAAGTTCCTTTTTTCAAATTGCAATGGAAACATTTTATTGTGGTTGTCAAAATTTGGTCATTAAATTTTTTTTTTAAATTGTAACAGAAAAAAATGAATTTGTTATAAAAAATATCGTTTTGATTGAACTATTTCTCCCTTTATTTCGTCGCAATCAAAGAACATTTTCCTATTAAAATTCTGAGGTTTTAATTCAGCATAAAAATTTTTTATATAGACTTGTATATCATAATAAAAGGAAAGTTTTCTTCTTCTAATAATTAGTTTTATTAATAAAAATTAAAAACTAAAAAAAAATTCACAAAATCAATAAATGAACAAAATATAAATTGTCATAAATCGGCCAAATATCAACGAAATTTAAAAAAAAATTTAATAATCAACGTATGGTATAAGGATGCTGACACAATAATAAAAAAGCTGAGAGAAAATTTCTTTTTAACAATATTCTATTGTTAATTAATACCGGTCAGTAACCTTGTTTTTTAGTTTCGCTAACAGAAAATAATCGAGAGTTTAAGATTTAAATAAACTTTTAAAAAGAACGCTGTTTTCTGTAATTAATAAAAGACTTTTCAAAAGTTTCAAATAGATTTATTGATAATTTAGCGGGAATATTAATTTCTTTAAACAGTGCGTGATGTCGTAACGATCGTTCCGGCATCGCTCGCAATTTTATAAAATAAATATTTTCGCCAATTTTCAATAAATTTTTCTAAGGCTTTCCAGGAATTTACTTTCAACTATATAGAAAAATTTCTTCACTCAAAAATATTTCCAATTTATTCTGAGGTTAGATCGGGTTTACTATGGTTTTCGGGGTCGCCGAATACAAATCTGGCGTCCTTTGACTTTTATTGCGTCAGGTTCAAGGTCTTTGGAAAGTCAAATCGAGAGAAAACGGTAAAAAAATCCAAAAAATACGTTATAGGTTTTTGGAGTCGCTAATTACGAATCTGGCATCCGTTGAACTCTATCGCTTCAGG
>NC_046663.1:9458261-9470535 GCF_010883055.1 Belonocnema kinseyi | reverse complement strand
ACTCGGGATACTTATAAGATACTACCATGATTTTTTCAGATTTTTTGGTCCAAAAATAAATTAGGCCAAAAACCGGCCTTACCGACCCTCCCCCTTTGTTACAGATTTTGCCAATTTCAAAATAAAAAAAAATTGTTTTAATAAAACACATTTTTTGTGTGTTTTAACTCCAACTCGTAGTAAATCAAGAAATTTATGAAATTTTTAGGTAAAATTTGCAAAAGATATTCTTTGATATGTTCTACAACTTGTAAAATAATAAATGTATGAACAGCTTTTTTTTTAAAAAAAGTTATTATTTTTCCCTGATTCATTTAAAAATCATTACTCAAAAACATGGATAGTTTTTCAGAGGATATAAATATCTTTCTATAAAAAAATCAATCAAACTAAATAATTATTACAAATTTTTGAATTTTTTACAAATTTAATTTACATTATTAAACATTCATGTATCCTGTAATTTGCAGCTAATTATAAAGCATTTTTCGGAATTATTGATTATTAAATTCTCGACTTCCGTGCGACGCTCTATTTTTAATTGTTTTATTTATTTCTTCTTGAAAAAATGTACAAAAAAATGAAATTTTATGAAAAATAAATTTGTATGCTCCTTACAATTAATTATATTGAAAAATAAACTTAAATTACAACCTGCAAACGCAAAGAGGCAAATAACTTGTTTATTGTACAAATTTATCGGTATAAACAAATTTCATAAACAAATAAACTATTTTTAGCAACAAAAAATAATTTTCATATTATAGATATCGTAATAGCTTATCAGAAATATCAATCTATACAATATTATTAAATTTAAACATTTATATTTGCTATAAATAATTCGAGTAAACAAATATACAATTTGAGAAATTGTCTCCTGAACAAAATTCTTTGCTGTCTAATATGTATCAAAGTAACTTATGACCCTAATTTAAATGCAGAAAAATTGTAAGGCTTAAAAAACTATCTTCAGTATAAAGATTTAAATAAACAAATATAAAATGATTGTATATTTTTCTGCAGCAAGAAATTATTCTTAATATTATATCGATAATTCTTATGAGTAATTTTGACACATATAAAACAGAAAAGAATTTTTTCCGAGAAAAAAAAAATTTATATTTGTCAACTTTAATTATTAAGAACATACCTATATTTTGAAAATTAACCATTTTTTTATTTTCTTATGTTCGAGAAGCTATTTCTATAACTATTATATTGCAAAGAATATTTTTTCGGACAAAAGTGATGCAAATATTATATTTGTTAACTTAAATTATTTATAATGAAGCTAAATATCAACTGTTGATAATAATTTGCATTTTAGTGAGTTCAGTAAAGTATTTTAACGCAAATAAGATAAAAAAAAATTTCACTAAAAAAAGGATGATTTTTCATTTGTTATCTGAAATTATTTATAAGGAGGGTAAATGTTAAGTATTAACTATTTTCCGTAGGTTAGTAAGTTTGTGAAGATAATTTGTTGCATATTAGATAGCAAAGATTGTTTTCTGTAAAAATTACGAGCATAGTCTATTTGTTTAGAAAATTGATTTTAACAAAATTATACATTCACCATTTATTTTTATTCTTAGGTTGCAGCTACAGTTGATTGGAAATATATCAGGGCTTTAAGTAGTCAAAGTAAATACATTTGATCAAATTAACTTTTTTGTCAGCTTTTTTTTCAATAGACTAGCTGAAAATTTTGTGTTCATAGAAAAAAAGATGAGTGTAATTTAATATAAGAATACATTCTCTTAAAATGAAAATTCAAAATTTATTGAAAGAATGTCCAGTGCTCAGTATCGTTTAGCGAGAAAAAAGTATAGGACTTCATACCGTCTGACCGGTAAATTTATCTCCAAAGTTCAGTTTAAAAAAATATTGAAAATTAATTTATTGAGAATGTTTTTGTTTCTCCTGTGAAATAGCGAAAATTCGGGTTAGGTCTTGCCAGGCCTGTCCAGCGAGGAGAAGTTTCATGGAAACGTCTCAAATCACAGACCTGGGATTTCCACTTCCACTCATCACTTCCCATTCTACGTCACGAGAGTAAACACCACTTGAGCTCTCGCGAGTGAGCAGAGGGAAGTGGTGGGGGAAATGTATCATCTGGACTTTAAGTAAATTTCTCCTCACTGGAGAGGTATTTCTCCTCGCTCGACAGGCTTTCTCGTCGCTTGCAAGACTTTCTTCTTGTTCAGAAGGATTTATACTTCAGGGAGGAGAAGTTTTATCGAAACGACTAAAAATAATAGATATTAGGTTTCCACTACCAATTTCACGCCACCAGAGCTCCCGTGAGTGAGCAGAAAGAAGTAGTGGTGGAAATGCATCATCTGGACATTAAACGAATTTCTATTCGCTCAAAAGGAATTTCTCCTTGCTGAAAAGGCATTTCTCCTCACTGAAAAGGACTTTCTCCTAGCTTGACAGGGTTTTCTCCTCGTTCAGTATGATTTTTCTCCTGACTGAGCAGGTTTGTCTTATAAAATGCTACCCATCAAATCACAATGACTTACCGAACGTTCGCTAAAGTGTGTCTTCTGGATCGAAGATTATGGTAACCCCTCAGTTCGCCGATGCTCCCCTGCTCGGCCTGCATCCTGGCTTGAGCCGTGGCGGCGGCAGTCGCAATCACGTGATGTGGGTGCCCTGGAGCACCAGTCGTCGTAACACTCCTGCGCGCCCGCCACCCGGATCTGTTGCCTCCTCCGCCACTGGGTGTTGGTGATTTCTTCTGATAGGTTCTGAAAAAAACGAGTGTTAGAAAACCTTTGACTGCCTTTGACTGCCAGGAGAAGACTGACGGCTTCGATGAAAAAGGCGAACTTCAATTTTCTTGTAAGGGCAAATGGCTATCCCACTTGATTCTTGGTTTCAGTATATTACTATAGGCAATTCCCAAGAGAACTTTCATTGTACGAAGATGCCATAGAAATCCAATCAACTCATCAGTCGAAAGGGAAAAATGAGATTTCAAAATAGCAACTTACCAGTAGGATGTCCTTCAATACTCGACGTTTTTTTTATTACGTACCCCCTAAAATTTTTCAATTTGCGTGGAAAATAATTGCGTTTGTTTTAATAACAAAAATTTAAGCGGCGCTCAGTGGGAAAAAAATTACTTTTTTGGTTCAAAATAATGAAAAGCCCACAAATATTGACCGATTTGGACAACAAAAAATTGAAAGAAAAGCTGGTAAGATTTCTAAGAAAGCCGTCGATTTGGATTTTTAAATTAGGCCTGTAACTTTGTTATAAATAAACAAATAAAGTTTCGTACAGTTACATTACTTAAAGATATTTTAATATTATAGAATTAAAAAAAAATTTATAAACAAATTATTGGTTAAAATAATGTTTTTTACTATTTTCCATAATTTTACGATTAAATAGAAATTATATTGCTAGAAATTTGTATAAAAGCAATATAATAATGCAAAATTTCTTCTTGAGATTATTTTTGTAAATATTATAAACAAATGCATTAATCAGGCTTTTTTTTGTTCTAAAACATCGTTTTTTTCGATGTCTTTTTTTTATTAGGAACTTTATGCTAATTGTGGAAAACATTATTAGAATTATTATTGAATCATTATTATTGATAAATTTTATGACTTTTTCAAACAATTTTGATAAACAAATGGCTTATTGGCACATTTTTCGATGCCAGTCGTTGTAATTGGAAATTCCATGATAATTCCAGAAAAATTCATAAACAGTTGATGAAGTTTATATTTTTTCAAACAAATTTTATAAGTATATGCATGACACTAAAACTGCAGTCTTATTAAAAATGGAAGTATTGCGAAACTTAAACTAAAACGACTGAGATTTTTTAAAAACTTTTCCGTCGAAAAATTTCCAAATAATGAATATGCTTATTAAATTTTTATAAAACATCATAGAAATTATCAAATAATTATGAGTGTTAATGAAATTATCATTAGGTTCTCAAATAAGAAGACTGACCTAAAAAAGAAACCAATTTCTCTGTCCACAGATGCACGAATAATTCTTTTGTTTGTTAAATTCGTAAAAAAATTCATAACATTCATTAACTTATTATAAATTTTGCTGAAATTATCATGCGCTTCTCAATTAAAAAGACTGATATCGAAAAAACGAATTTTGACCGCAACAGGTGCCGAATATTGCATTTGTTTATTAAATTAGTTTTAAAAAATCATAATATTTATTAGCTAATCATAAATCTAGCTGAATTTATTATGAAGATCTTGATTAAAGTATCTGACATCGAGAAAAAAATTTTTTGTTGGCAGATGCATTAATTATGAATTTTTTTATCACAATTTTTTAAAAACATAAAATTGATTGATGCATTTTTTTCTGAAATTATCATGAAGTTCTTGATTAAAAAAGCTGACTTAAAAAAAAAACGAATTTTTATTTCGACAAATGCCTTATCCATGCATTTGTTTATTAAATTTGCTTAAAAAATTATAAAATTTATCAACTGATTATGCATGTTGTTTAAATTTCCATGAAGTTTCTAACTGAAAGAAATAGCATTGAAAACCTCGAATTTTTCTGTAGACAAATGCACGAATAATGCATTTGTTCATTAAATTTGTTTAAAACCCTTGTGAGATTAATAAAAAAAATCACGGACTTTTTAAAAATTATAACAAAGTTCCTAATTTTAAACAATCAAAATAATGAAAAGCCCACAAATATTGACCGATTTGGACAAAAAAATTGAGAAAAAAGCTGGTAAGATTTCTAAGAGAGTGTGATTTTTCAATCAGGTTTTTAATTTATTAATAAATAAACAAATATGACGAAAAAAGTGGACATTTTTCCTATTTGACGTTCCCGGTGCACGTCAATAACATGCACATTTTTTAAATCGACTAAGTTTTATAAAGTCACAGTAGTTCACGATATTTTAATATTATATAATAAACCACAGCAAGTTTTATAAAGAAATCATTTGTTGAGAAATTTTTTTTACAATTTTTCATAATTTTACGTTTTTACAAGTTATATTGCAAGAAAATTGGATACAAACTATTTAATTATAAATTTTTCTTTCATATTATTATTGATAATATTATGAACTAATTTAATTAATTAATTAATCACGCATTTTTCGACAGAAATATTAGTATTTTTTCAATTTCATTTTTTTAATTAGGAAATTTACACTAATTTTAGACAACTTCATACATTTTCATTGAACTTATTCTTTTTTTAAACAAATTCAATTAACAAATGCATTATTCGGAAATTTGTCGGGAAGAACCATCGTTTTTTTTCAATGGCAGCTCTTTCAGTTCCGGATTTCATGACAATTTCAGCAACATTCATAACAAGTAAATGAACTTTATAATTTTTTAAAATAAATTTAATAAACAAATGCGTTTATAAGGCATTTTTCGCAAAAAATTTTGTTTTTTTTTGATGACAACTTTTTTAATTAAGAACCTCATAATTTTAGAAAAGATTCATAATTTTTAGATCAATTTTATAATTTGTTTAAACAATTTTAATAAAAAAAACATATTGAGAGCATCTGTCGACAGAAAATTTCTTGTTTCTTATGTCAGACTTTTGAATTGAAAACTTCATGATAATTTTAGCAAAATTCATAATTATTTAAAAATTTCGTGATTTGTTTAAACGAATTCAACAAAGAAAATGCATTATTATTATGCGCATGCATTATTTGGGCATTTTTCGACGGAAAAGTTTTTTATTAAACTCTGTCCTGTCAGTTTAAGTTTCTCATTACTTTCATTCTTTTAATTGGATTTCATCTTAAGGATAATGCATTTGTTTATTAAATTTTCGATAAACAAAAAAAAACATAAAATTTATAAACCAATTATGAGTTTTTCTGAAATTATCATGAATTTGCCAATTAAAAAGACTGACCCCGTAAATAAAAAGCCAAATTTTCTATCGACTGAAGCCCCAATAATGCATTTGCTTGATAAAATTGTTTAAAAAGTTTTCAACTGAAGACTTGCTTTGAAAAAAACGAATTTTTTGCTGATGAATGTCAGAATAACGCATTTGTTTAATTATTTGGTTAAAAAATTTATAAAATTAATAAGAAAAATATGACTTTTTCTGAAATTATCATACGGTTTCCAATTTCAAAAATGACATTAGAAAAAACAAAATAAAAAATTCATCAAATAATTATTAATTTACGCTGAAAGTATCATGAATTTCTTGATTAAAAAGACTGACATAAAAAAAATAATTTTTCCATCGACAGATGCCCTAATAATGCATTTGTTTAATAAAATTGTTTTAAAAAGTCATAAAATTGATCAACAAATTAAGCATTTTGTCCGAAATTCTGTTCAAAATTGACAATTCCTTTTTCTATTGAAAAGTTAACAATTTTCTTCATTTTTTCTCTTTCTAAACTGAATAATGCTATTTGATTGCAAATTCAACTCTTTTAATAAAAATTAATCTACTTGGGAAAAAAATGTTCTCTTTTTGGTTATAAATCCAAGTGTTTATTTGCAAATTTAATTGTTTTGATGATAATTGAACAATTTTATTTAAACGTTTGACCTTTTATTTAAAAATTCAACTGATTTATTAAAAATTCTACTATTGGTCAAAAGTTCGTATTTTTATCTTGGAAATCCAACGCTTTTGGAAAAAATTTGTATTTTTTTCTTAAAAAGTCAACTATTTGTTTTCAAACATTTCTGTTTTATATGAGTAATCAATTATTTCGGTAAAAAAATTTAATTTTTTATTTGTTTCAACCGCTTCTGATCGAACATTTTAAAATTTTTTGTTGAAAGTACAGGTCTTTGATTGAAAATTCAACTATTGCAGTTAAACATTGATCACTTTAGTTCAAAATTAATCTTTTTTGTTTAAAATTCAACTATCCAAGATAACAATTTATAATCTTAGTTGAAAATTCATCATTTTTCTTCAAAATTAATTTTTGTCACCAATAGATTAACTATTCTACTTTAGGTTAAAAATTTATCTTTATTAGTTCAAAATTCAACTATTTGGTTGAAATATTGTATTTTTTAGTTAAAAATTCAACTATCTAGTTGAGAACTCATGTTTTTCTATTAAAAATAATTTTTTTAGTAAAAATTTAATCTTTTGGTACAAAAATATATATTTTTGATCGAAAATTCAAATTTTTTAGTCAAATATCATAAAGTCGAAATTTTACTTATTATTTTGTTAAGTATGCAACTATTTGTTTAAAACTAATTCTGTTTTGAATTATAATGCAAGTATTTGGTTTAAAAAATTTATTTTTTATTTGATTAAACCGTTCATGAGTTAAATTTTTTTTAGATTTCATTTTAAATTTATTTCCGGATACAAATTTAACTATTTTAAGCGAAATGCGTTATTTTTTAGTCGAAAATCATTATTTTCAACTAAAAATGTAACCATTCCAGTTTTGATATAAAATTCATTTTTCTGAGTTGAGATTTCTTTTATTTGAAAATTTATCTAGTTTTATCGCAATGTCATCATTTTTATTTAAAAATGCATCTGCTTCATTATAAGTAATCGGTTTTGGATAAGGATTTTAATATTTTTTTGAATATTTATTTTTTTGAATATTTATTTTTTTTGTGAAAATTAATTGAATTTATGATTGAAAATTTAATTATTCGATTTTTGGGTAAAAAATTATCTCTTTAGTTAAATTTTTTTCGGTCAACATTTCTTTTTAAATAAATTTATCTTGTTTGATCGAAATTTAAAGTTTTAGTTGAAAATGCTTATGATTGATTATAATTAATCGAATTTGACTGATGATTTCACAGCTTTGTTCAACATTTTTTCTTGCTTCTTTTTTGAAAACTAATTTTTTTACTGATTATATAAATGTTTAATTTTTCGTTAAAAAATAATCTTTTAGATTTGAAAATTCAACTGTTTGATTAAAAATTGATCTATTATATTCAAAATTCAATACTGTAACTGGAAATGATAGAGATTTAAAGGATTTCAAATTAAATTTAACAGAAAACCCACATTCATTTTATTCAAAATTTAACCGTTTTGTTAAAAATATTTGCTTTTTTTGTTTGTTTAAATTTTAACTATTTTGGTAGCAAATTTAACTATTAGGTTAAAAATTACAAAATTAGAAAATTTTTTGAAACAAAATAAAAAATGTGTTCGAATTAGTTACAATTCTGCAATATTTCTATTTTACATTGTTTTAAATTTTATGATTTATACATAAATATTTAATTTATAAAAATTTTCTGATACTTAATATTATTCGAACAATAAACTACATCAACGATTTTACTACAAAAAATTTTTGTATACAACAAACTGATACAATGGAGTATTTGTTTAAATAAATTGTTTTGTAACAATTATATGAACTTTTAGACGTTAAAAATAGGGTTATTTTATACTTCCGTTTGCAAAAGAGGAAAAATTGTTAGGCGTTTAAGAAGAATTTGAATTTTGATTTATTCTGAATATAATTTCTTTAATTTTGACAATATTTTTTCGCAACCAATGTTTGAAACCTAGAAGGTTGGAAAAAAATAATCGTCATTCTGGATCACAAATAGTTTAAGAAGATTTTTTTTCAGATTTTCCTGACGACTCTAGGTATGACAACAACTTGTTGTTGATAAAAAATTGATTTTAAAAATTGTAGACAATTTTTTCAAATCTAAGAAGCAGTTTATCTTAAATAACAATTAAAAATTTCGAATTCCCGAAAGTATGTTCTTTAATACCTTGTGTCTTTCACTTTAAGGATATAACAAGAAAAAATTAGATCTGAGAATTTTTTATAACAATGCAATTTTATTAAAAATTTGGGTCTAGCGAAAAAATGATACCCTTAATTAACAAATTAATAGGTAATAAACTATTTGTAACAAAAGGCTCCAGTAGGGATAATTTTAAAGGTATTTTAAAGCTCTAAAAATTTAATTTATCTATAGTTTTAACTAAATTAAATAATTTAAAATCAGGAAGGATTAAAATGTTTTATTAGAGTGCATTGCCGAGTCTCGTTACTCTTTTCTTTTGAGAAGGACATACAAAATTAACAAGTCAAATTATAAAGTTTTCTAATTTTAGAAGTTGATTTCTTTAATGTAGGAGTCTTGTAAGAAAATAGAAGGGCCAAGTAGGGTTTGTAATCCCCCGCGCAATTTCGCATCCTTCCAATTTGCTTTTTCAACCAAGACTCGTATATAAAACAGGAGAACTTTCAACTGCAATGTTTCCTAATTTCTCTTTCTTTTATGGTTTCCAAGATTCAAAAGACAGTGTATTTTTCTGACCTAATTTTTTTTTAAATTTAACTAGCATGGTCAAATAAGAATCCGGTTGCAATAAGGATTCGAGAACTAAAAAAAATGAAAAATTTTATTATTGTCCAAACATCTTTTGGTATCCAAATTTTAAAGTTGAAAAAAATAAAATTTTGAAAAAATGGGCTTATAGAGATCGACAAGGCATAATTTTTTTTTTGTATTTGCAGTTATTTTTTGGATGCAAATTTTTAGTCAGAAAATTTAAAAAGGCAAATAAATTTGTTTCTTAATTAATTTGTTTTTCTCTAAAAACAGGTATGTCACGAAATGCTGAAAAGCATTGCCCTCGTTTTTCTGTAATGCCGACTGGTTAATTAAAAAAAGTCGAAAAAAGGAATTTTGAAAAATTTAGTTGAAGGACACTGATAAAGATTGTCACATTTTTGTAAATAATAGAATTGACCAAAATTTAAAAGTTATAGTGTAAAATTGTATGAGAACATTTTCAGTCAAAACAATTCATTTTGAACCAAGAAAAAGAGAATTTTCAACAAAATAGTTAAATTTTAACCAAAAGTAATTAATTTTCGATTAAAAATTTAATTCTCTATAAAAAGGGTAATAGTTGATATTTTTTACCAAAAAGTATTTTAATTTTAGATAAAAAATCTGTTTAATTAAACCAAAAATATGAATTTCCAACAAAAAAGTTGAATTTTCTACTAGAAAATATAAACTTTAAACTACAATTGGAATAATTTAATTTTAAGTTAGAAGAATAAGTTTTTAAGAAAATAAAATAAAGTTTTAACGAAATAGTTAAATTTTCAACAAAACAGAAGAATTTTCAAACAATAAGATTAAATGGCTTTCAAAGAATATCGTGAAAAATATAATGTTTAAATCATTAGTTAAAAGAAATTAATTTTTAATAGAAAAAAAATAATTTTGAACAAAAAAAAGTAAATACATGCATTTTCAATAAAAGGCTTTGATTTTTCATAGAATTTTTAAACTGATATTTGAATTCACAAGCAAAAATGTAATTTTTTAGAAAAAAAGACAGATTTGAACAAAATAGATTAATTTTGAACTAGAAAATGTAAATTTGCCACAAAAAATGTAATTTAATTTTTAATTAAGGATGTTAATTCCCAATCTTTTCAATCGAAGAAATTAATTATCAACAAAAGAAATTAATTTTCTACCGGAAATGAATAATTATTTAGGGAACTACAGAATTCTTTTATACCAAAAATGATGCCTCAAAATCTCCAGATTTTTTTATGAAAATATTGTAAGTCTTTCGAAATATTTATAAATATTCACTTAAAATTAATTTTTTTCTCATATAGAAAATGAATGCTTTTTTTTAAAACCTTTTAAAATATACATTAAAAACAAAAAATATAATTTTTATGAGTTTTAAGTTATTTTTGAATCGTTCCTAATCATCTAAATATCTCTTTAAATCAATGGTATTTTTTATAAATTGTTGTTATCTAGTAAAATTGAAAAATTTTGAAATAAAATCTTCTACATTCTATTCCAACAGTTTAGAACATCATTGAAAATGTTTTGAAATCTTTTTAAATTTTCTCTTTGAACTTGTTTTTCAAAATGAATAATTAATTGAATTTTCTCCTTTATCTCAAGACACGTTTTTCATTCTCCTGAAACCTTTGAAAATATATAGAAATCATTTAATGTCCTTTGCCAATTTTCATAAATCTACATTTCGAATTACGTTTTAAAACCAAGTTTAAATTTCCAATTATTTTTTCATCTTTTTAAAATTTGCAAATATTCATAATACCTATTAAAGTCATAAAAAAATTCCTTCTTTTTTTAAATTCTGCATGATTAAAAAATGGTCTTTAAATCTTTTGGATTCTTTTTTTTTTATTTTGAAAAACTTATGAAATGGGTCCAAAACTTTTTAAATATTCACAGAAAGTTAATTTTTGAAAAATTTAATTTTAATTTTAGTTTTTTCTTAAATTTTTAATATTGAAAATCTAAAAAAATTTTGTTAAACATTTTATACATTCTTTTTTGAAATTTAAGGTAATCATTTGTAATATTTTTCTATTTTCTCAAATATTTGTAAAAGATCTAAAACTTCGTAATACCTCCTAAAATAATTCAGTTTTGATAAAAATATTTTAAATTTACAAAAATTATATAAAATATCTTTAAAACGTACAGATTCTTTTCAAACTAAACCTGATTTATTTATCATTTTTCCATGAATATAAAGAAAAATTTTCTTGAAAATTTTCAAAATTATCAAACTGCTTATTTTCTTCAAGTTTTGCAAATTATGCATTCTGAACAAGAATTTGTAGATCTTTACAAGTAGTAAGTTATTTTAAAATATTTTTCAAACTTTTTAAATATCAATTCAAATTACTTGAATTTCTTAACCTTGAAAAATTGCAAAATTTGATTATAAAATCTTTTATATTCTATTTTTACAGATTAGAAAAATATTTCAAATATTTTTTAATTTTCGGTTTAAATTCATTTTTTTAAATAAAAATAATTTTAAATTCCCTCATGGGTCCGAAGGAATTTTGCCTATCCTCTAAAACTTTACAAAATTCTTAAGAAGCTTTTACATTTTTTTTCGCAATCTTCAAAAATCCACGTTTAGTTTTGGATCGGAATTCATCTGTTTGGTTAAAAAATTATCATTTTGTGTTGAAAATTTTATGGTTTGTTCTTGTAAAAAATGCAGTTCAAAATTTGCTTTGAAAGGTATTTTCTTGAAAATTCGTCTATTTTGGGTTAAAAATTTAATTATTTGGTTAGGAAATACATATATTTAGGTTGCAAATTTAGCTTTTTTGTCAAATTGTAAGTTAAGTTAAATTTCTTTTCATTTATTAAACAGTTTATTCACTAATTTAGAAATAAATAATTTTTTTTAAATTATATTTAATTAACTAAGTTCTTTAATGTTTAAATGTAGTTTTAATGGAAAAATTGTTGAGGGATAT
>NC_046663.1:9441204-9458161 GCF_010883055.1 Belonocnema kinseyi | reverse complement strand
TATTTATGTTTTATATTATACTTTTGCTCATGTCAAATACAAATTTTAATTCTGCGAAAAATTTCTAGCTTTTGTTAAATAATAAAAATTTACATTTAGTAATTCTGAAATTGTTGTCTGTTTCATTACTTCAAAATGTTCGTCAAAGACATATTTTTTAAAGAAGAATATTCAAATTCTAATAATATTTTACAATTATTAGGACCATTAGTATTTATGGATATTGACTTTAAAAAATTGTTAACTCTTTAACAATTTTTTAAGAAAGGGAAATTCATGTAAATCGGCATAGTGAAGACTTAATGTTAATGATACGTAAATAATTTATATTGAAGTAATTATAAAAAAAAAATTCTTTAGATTCTTTGCTTTCCCATAGTAGAAGCTTTTCAATGGTAAAATTTTCGATACAAAATTTTATTCGTTTAATCAAACGTTCCTCAATTTAAAAATATTCAATGTAATGTATTAAGCAATTATCTGGATACATTTTTAGGACTCAATTTTACCACTAATCTCTTGAAACTAACGGAAGACTTTAAAAAAATATTTACTGCATTTTTTTAGAACTTATTAATATTTTAAAAATTGTTTTTTAAAGTAAAACTTTTTTCATTAACATAATTGAAAGTTCCAAGGATATAAAATATTCCTTGGCTCGAGACGAATCGATTGACCCATAATATTAATGCATTTTATCAAAGATAAGGAAGTTCGAGTCATTTACCTTATATTTAAAATGACTTTTATATCAACTTTCTTTTATTCTCATAATTTGAAGTTGATGCAAAAATAAAAAAGAAGTGTTGAAAAACGGTTTTTATATTCAAATTTTTTTTCATTAACTCAAGTCAAAATTGAGGCATTAACGGAAAAGATTCTTTGATCCGATGAAAATCCATTAAACTATAATATTAATCCACTTTATTGAAGAGTAAAAAAATTATGCTTATTCGTAATATTTGAAACATCTGTTTTAAGCAGACATTTTTTTTCAATGGCATGAATTAAATTTTATGTATGGATAGAAAAGACATTTTCGTTATAAAATTTTTAATTAAATATTTTCGACAGCGACTGCTAGGGATGGTAACATAACTAATGCTAATTTGTTTTACAATGTTAGTGTGCCAAAATTGTAAATACAACTCACGCAATTCTCACCAACAGTAGCCGTTGATCACAACACGAGAACAATTGGCCCATTGAAAGCTAATAATAATTAACCTCGCAATAACATAAAAAGCATTAAATAAATTATTTCCATTGAATCATATAAATAATTTTTATTTTACTTTTTTCTTAATTTGCACTTTCCTTTCTGTTACGTGAATTTAGCAATCAACTAATAACTAATTAATCAGTTTACAAGATAAAAAAGCATCGAAGAATTATTTTCATTATAAAATATAAGTAATACTTATTTTATATTTTACTTTAAATTCAAAATTGCATTTCTAAGAATTTAATTTGTTTTTTCAGATTAATTCTTAAACTAATTCCAGAAAAAATGGAATAATATGTACAAGTAATTTCGAAAAATGAATTCAGGTAGTCTCACATTTTTCGCATATTAAAGGAGTTATAATTAAACTAAAAAAATAAATTTTACTTTATAATATAGCACTGTTGTAGCGCTGCATGGAAAAAATGGCAAACAAAAGCAATAATGAATTACTTGAACAATTAATACTCTGCAGTCAAAATCTCAAACAAAATTCGTGTTATGGGTCCTTTCAATAAATGGAAACAAACTTTATTTTATTAGGCACAAAGGGCCCTCTGATTACCAATACTTAAATTAGAGTTCTGAACAGGTTATATTACTTCCCGTGCAGAAATTGCCCGATTTCAAACTTAATACCGATCTGGCCCCGATCGGATTTCCTGATCTGGCCCCGATCGGTATAACTCTGTGGCCCATATCTGGGTCCGACCGGGCTAGAACAATTTCCTATTGAAACGCCATCTCTATGCGCTCGCAGAACTAATGCTGCTTGATGTTTTCTGATAGTGCAGTGAAATTTGTATACACAATACTCGTTTATAATATTCTGCCAGTGATTCAAAATGCATAATGCGAGTAAGCCACGTGTTCCGAGGCACCAAACACCAGCCAGTATACCTCGAAACCTGCGCGAGGAAGATTAGAGTAAGTAATTACACTCTGCGGGCTCATTGAAACCTAACCTCAAATGCATTATTAATTAATTAAATTGTTTTAGGTAAAATTAGTATATTCACCATTAGATAAGTCAAATGTTATATGATCAAATTTATCAAGTTCTTTTGTTTTCAATTATTATTTAAGAACTCAAGGTTTTTCGATTAAATGTTTTTAGATGAGAATAAAATATTTAATACAATCGATTCTGTTATTGAAACTTTGATTCTGTATTAATAATAAATTCATTACATGCATACATTAAGGACAAATTTTCATAACATGATTTTCAGAATCAAGTAGTATAATCAAAATTCAAACTGCCAATTGTGTAGGGATTCCAAGAAGAGGTAGTTACATAACTGCGCATGCGTCGCATTTGGCGTCTAATTGGTTGCGCGCTAAGTTTAAAATTCTACACAAATTTATTTTTCTGTTTTATTATAAACAATGACATTTCAAAAAATAAAAATTTCCATTCGGTCGAAATTAATAATTGATAATAAAAATTAATTAAATGCATATTCTGTAAATATTATTTAAAATAACCAGAAATATTTCATTCAAAACTATTCATTTTTGTTTAAAAGTTGTTTGGTCTATATTGCTTCTTACCAGACTTGAAAAAATAAAACAATATAATGAATGATAGCTCAATTTTTCGGCGAAAATATTATCTACAACCACCTTCTCGAATTTCTCAAGAAATAATGCAATTGACAGAAAATTGAACTTCTTTACTGTAAAATTTTAATAAATCGTGAATCATAGGTCATTTCCCATTGATTTTCTTTGGAAGCATTCGAAAATGTCAAGTTGTAGGGAATCATTTTGTCAAAAAGTTTTTCTAATTTTTTAAGAAGTTTTATAGACAACATTATTTTCAAAAAATTAAAATTGTTCATTAAAATATTTCTGGTTATCATCCATTTTTTTCATAAAAAACTAACGTTTTTCTCGAAACTGATACCATCTACAATAAGCTTACGTTTCTCAAAAGTATATTTAAATTTTTTAGTCTGAAACCACTTCTTTTCGTGCATGTCGTACTTTAATTTTAAATTTAAACAACTTAATTGGAAATTCTAAATATTAAGGTGGTCTTCGAAAGGAGAGGACCATTTGATAGTTTCGAGTTTACTTATATTAAATCTCCATTCTTAAAATTCACGAATGGATTATAATGAGACTGATTGTGTACCGATCGGGCACCGATGGGGCACCGATCAGATTTACCGATTAGGTCTCCCGACCTGGCCTTGATCTGGGCGTGTTTCATCCGCGATCTGGCCCCGACCAGGATTCCCTATCGGGACCCGATCTGGACTGGTCTGGCCCCGATCGGGGCCAGATCGAGATTTCTGCACGGTTTTGAGAAGGGTAACGAGAATGAGAATATTACCGAGAATATAACCGAGAAATAAATTCTTTGAGAATTTATGAGAATCTCAGAATTTAGTTTAATTAATAAAAAATTGCATTTTTTCGTTAATTTTCAGTTAAAAATTCGATTCTTATTTTTAGGTTTGTCTTTTTTATTTTATAGTTTACCTGCTTCAGCAGAAATTAACTATTTTTTTGATAAAAATGCAACTGATTAGAAATTTAGCTATCGTAATATTTTCTTGATAATTTAACTATTTCGTAGAAAATTTACCTTTTGCTTAAATTTATATTTTGGTGTTAAAAAATGAACTGAAATATTTTCTGGATGAAAGTTCCACTTATAAAAAAACTTTTGTTTTTTATTGCAAATTCATCTGTTTTAGTACAAAATTGATCTTTTTTGGATAAAAATGCAACTGTTTGGTGGAGAGTTTAACTATATTGTTAAAATTTCATCCTTTTTGGTTGATACTATACGTCTTTTAGGATTGAAAATTCAATTTTTTGCATAGAAACTTCTTTTTTTTGTTAAAAAAAACTCGATTTTTTATGTTACTGAGTTAACTGGAATTTTTTTTGGATAAAAACTCAACTTTTTTTGCAATACCAAATTCTTTTGCTTTAAAATAAATGTCATATTTTTTGATAAAAATGCAACTATTTGCTATAAAATTCAAGAATTTTGTTAAAAAGTCATCCTTTTTGGTTAAAAATTCGTCTTTTCGCATTGAAAATTGATTTTTTTTTGCTAAAAAATGATTTCTTGTTAAAAAATTCATAGTGAAATTTTTTTTTTTTTGAAGGCTTATATCTGGTAGCAAATTTAACTGCTTAGTGGAAAATACTTCTTTTTTTGCTTAGAATTCATTTTTTAACAGAAAATGGAACTTTTATATTGTTAAGATTGATATTTTTTAGTTAAAAATTTCAGTCCTTTTGCTTGTAAAAAAATTCTTTTTTAGTTTGAAATTTACTTTCCTTTTGCGTCAAAATGCATCAGTTACGTGTAAAATTAATTTTTTGTTGAACAGTCATATTTTTTGTTTAAAAATTGCATTTTTGTAAAGAATATTTGTCTTTTGGTTTGAAGTTTCAATAATTTAGATTAACTTTTATTTATTTTTTGAGTGAAAAATCTTTATTAATTGGAAATTGGTCTTTTTGTTTAAAAATTCCTTTCTTGTATAAATTCAATTCTTTTTTTTATTAAAATACAAACTATGAGACTTTTTTGTTGGCAATTTGTCTTCTTAGGTTGAATATTCGACTATTATGTTAAAAATTAAATTATTTTGTTGAAAATTCCAGTATTTTGTTAAAGAGCAATCTTTCAAAGTAGAAAAAAACTTTTTTTTTGTTTAAAATAAATTAATAAATTTGAAAATTTTCAAGTATATGAAACACAGTAATTCCTGAATATGCCTGAGCTTCTCATAAATTCTGTCATATTCTCGGTTATATAACCTGAACTTAAATTCTCGGGAATTTAAAAACTCTAACTAAAATATATAAATTCTAGTTCATAATATAAAACTTTGGTGGCGCCACATTACTGCAACTATATAGTCGATTCCTACTTTTTTACATTACTACCAAGATAGAGACTTTTCGAATAAAAAATAATGTAGTTGATAAAAAAAGCATAAAACCTGTTTTTGATTCTCCTAAATCGTTCGTAATTATATTTTCATTTAAACGGTTGAGAAAGGGAAAAGAGCATTTAACGAGTTTCTGAAACTTTTGGCATTTGGCCAGACATTAGTTGGCTTGGAAGTCAACCAATAAAACCGAGAGTGTGACCTTACATGTATGCTCTCAACTCGGATGATTATCATAAATGAAGATTATTAATTTCACACCGAGTTTAAAATATTTCATCGCTAGAGGTTATGAAGGCAATTAATATCAGCATTTGATTAATGTAATTTTCATATAATAAATTTCATAAAATCGTTTAAAGGTAGAGATTATGAGAAAATACTACTAATGGGTATTATTAATCCAAGCTACCGTTTTATGCCTCTACTAGAGATCTTCGTTATTTCAGTCCTGATACAAACTTTCACTCTAACAATATTTATTTTAGCTTCTTGATTATAATTTATGCAATATTTACTATGCAACAACTGTTTATTTGAATTGCGATAATTTTATAGTCGAGAGCGTTTTAATGAGGTAGCAGATTTCATGCTTGAAAGTATTTTATATGATACTGAATCGTGTAGCTCAGCTGCGATCGACTAATTATTCAAATCCCTTGGTATTTTACTTTTATTCCATAATAAAATTGTTTGATTCAAATAAATTTTTTGTATGTCCTTATTTGTTTGGTTAAAATAAATGTTTGGTTTGTTTAAATAAATTTCTTGTTTAAAATAAGTAAAGGTCTTGTTTACATTGAACATATATTTTTTAAATTAATTAAATATTTTGCTCAAGTGAAGTAAATCTTTTTTTTACACTTAACCTCAAAATTTAGAATTCTTTATAAAAATAATGTATAAGCTCTATAATATGTTTATTATTAATCATAAATATCATTTTATATGTAAAAGCAGAAGCACTTATTCAATCCGAATGCTTAATTCTGGTTATTTTTTCACTCTGTGTTTCTTATTTCTGAATAAAACAATAATAAATTAAAATAATGAGAAATGAATCAGAGTTAAACATTTGAATTGAATGTATATATAAGTGTTCCTGCTATTAAGTATACAGTGATAATTATTATAAAAAAAGAACATGATTGATTTCATAAATCATCTTTATAAAGAAAGGAGGTTATTATTAAAAAAGACTTAAATCCGAAATCTTCAATTATATCCAAGGTAAAAACCCTAAACTTCAAGTAGTTCCTAAACTAGAGATATTGCGTCCATTTTCCAATTAATTTATGATTTTATAGTAAATCAGAACCATTAGAATAATACAACACTGAAAAAATACGAATACCATCAAATAAATCACATGACCAATTAATTTAGATTCTAGGTTAGTCCCTTAGGAATTGTCAGCAGCGCTTTAGCACGCCTAGCGGCACTTTCTAGTACTGCTTTGTACTTTGTTTTTTGTTTTAATCAAATAAATATTTTTATGAATTCGAATAAACAGATTTTAAAAAAATGCTTTGCTCTATAAACTTGTTTCAATCAATAAGGCAAATAGTTTCCATTTCCTTAAATTAAATTAACCTTTTCTTAATTGATGCAAAAAAATTGTTTGATTCAATTCTATGAATTCAAATAAATTTTGTTGTTTGATTCAAAAAAACATTTTTCTGATTGGATCATAAAAGTAAAAATTTTCTAGTATTTTTGAAGTTCTTTTGAATTTATTCCACTATTTATTTTTTATTCTGACAAATTCTACATTTAGTAAAAAATAATAAAAAAATACTTTCTAAAATTTTTGAATGAACTGCTATCCAATTGGCCATTTTTTGTATTTCAAAACTTTCCGCATAAATTTTATAGCCTTGCTTTATTGAAATTTCCTACAATAATAAAGTAATGTTTTTGTATATTTTTAATATGTTTAAGAATAAAATCCATACATTTTTTAGCGATTTAATTTAGTAAGTTATAAACATTTTAACGTAATTTTTTCGTTATTTTGTGTTAGTCTAGGATATTCAAACACTTTGAAACATAGTGATAAAGAACTAATTTATTTTGCTATACTGTCTTTTTAAAATAAGATTATAACCTTATTTTCAAAATTGATGTAAATATAATTTTCATAAGATTCTTAAGAAATTTAAAAGATTTTAAAAAATTGTTAGGCTTGTCAAAAAAAATCTATAAAATTTGAAAGAAATTTTGTTATAATATAGAATTTTACAAACTATTACGAAAAATTCGAGTCTTTTTAAAAGATTATCAGAACTTTTAGAAGTTGGGAAGGAATCAAGAAATATTTGATACATTTTCGAACATTTTTCTTAAAATATTCAAATATCATTGAAAATTTTAAAGAATGACTTTACAATCTTCTACATTTTTCCAGAAATTTCAAGAAAATTTGTTTATTCTCTTAAAAAATTTCGAAATTCTTTTAAATTCTACTAAATATTTCTTGAATTTACCCGATTTTTGTTCGATTTTATTTTGCAATCTTACCAAATAAAATCATTTTGCTTTAAAATCTTCTCAACTATTATCAGAGATTATAAGGAAATCGTTTAATATGTTCAAAAACTTTTTTCTCTTAAAGTTCCTTTTTCAAAATAAAAAATTATTTAAAATTTTCACACGAATATAAGAAAAATTCTTGTTTTTTTAATCTTGTCAGACCTTCTAAACCTTTTAATTTCTAAAAATGATTTGGATTTTTCCTGCATTTTTTTATTGACTCTGCGAAATTAAACAAAATTGCCTTAAAATCTGTCCGCTTCTTCTTTGAATATTTTTGAAATTTTCTAAAATTTTTTACACAATCTCTTCAAATTAATTTTGCAAAATAAAAAATTATTTTAGTTTTTTTCAGGAACCTGAAAAAATGTCTTTTAAATTTTTTCTAAAATTATGTAATATGGCAAAAAAAGTCTAATTTTGCTTTATAAACTTTCACACTTTTTAAAAATGTTTAGAAAATAATTCAAAATGTTGTGAAATCTTTTTTCTTTTTTACAAAAAAAAAAAAACATTCAGAAATTTCCCATGAATTTTAACAACTTTTTTTACACCCTGACAAAATTCAGTTTACCTAATAAATTTTTAATTCTTGAAAAATTAAAGAAATAGGAGACTGCTTGAAAACTTGAAAATGCTTTCATATGTGATATTAAATATTATAAATATCAATGAGAGTAATATTATTTATTTACTTTAAGTAAATTAAGTAAATTAACTTTTCTGCTGAAAATTTATATTTTAAAATTAAAAATATAACTGTTTTAAAGAAAACTCGTATTTTTAAATTGAAAATTCATCTTTTTGGTTTTACAATTTATCTTTTAAATAATGAATTTAATCTTTCATGAACAAAAATGCAACTGCGATTGAAAATTTTTTTGTTTAGTTTGAGAATTAACAATTTTATTGAAAACTCGTTTTTTCTTAAAACTAATTTAACTGTTTTCGAATTGTAATTGGAGTCTTTTTCAGTTAAAATATCAATCATTATATTTTTTATCAGAATCTACCTGTTTTTATTAACCTGATACTTCAATTTTCTACCAAATTGTTGAATTTTAAAATAAAAAAGACTAATTTTCTACCAAAAAGATAAAGTCTAAACAAAAAATATAATCGTTGATATTTCAAACAAAAAATGTTATATTTTAAATGGAAAACAATTAAATTCAACAATAAAAAAATTAATTCATTTAAAAAACAACCGAATTTTTACCCAAACAGATCGATGCGTAACCAAAATAGATAAAATTTCTGCGAAAAAAGATTATTTGTTAAACAAATCAGATTTTTCATTGAAAAAACAAAAAAATATTTCAACCAAACAGCATTTTTGCTAAAAAATATAAAACTTATAATTAGAAAGATAAATTTTTGAACGAAAAAGACGAATTTTCAACAGAATAGTTGAAATATTAATCAAAAAGATTTTTCAGTCAATGGAATTGTCAACCAAATAATGAAATTTTTAAGCAAAAAATAATTGGAATTGTTTGATTACTTTATTCAATTTTCATTTTGTTGCTGAAATTCAACTATTTTCTAGAAAATTTACTTTTAGTTTAAGATTCGTATTTCTGCGATAAAAAGTCAATTAAAATCTTTTTCGATGAAAATTCAACTTTTTTTGAAAATTTGCCTTTTCGATTTCAAAATTTACTTGTTTTCGTGAATTATCTTTTTTTTGTGACAAAAATGCAAATGCTTGATTAAATTTTAACAATCTTCTTAAAAACTCATTTTTCTTGGCTAAAACTTAACTTTAGCAGAAAATTAACTTATTATTTACAATTCTTATTTGGGTGTTGGACAATGAATTCATATATTTTAGAAAAAATTTCATCTTTCCTAAATAAAAATGTAACTGTTCGGTTGAAAAGTCAACAATTTTGTTGAAAGGTCATACTTTTTGGTTGAAAATTCTGCAGTTTTGTTGAAAATTTTCATATTTTGTAAAAATTTTTGCTTTTTATTTTAATTTAATATGTTGGTGTTAAAAAAAAGAATTTAAATCTTTTCTTGATGAAAATTCTACTAAAAACAAAAATTTCATTGAAAAATTTATCTGCTTCAAGAGAAATTTTTTCTTCCTTGGTTTGGAAATGCAACTGCTTGGTTATAAATTCTTTTGTTTTGTTTAAAATTGAACTATTTCATAGAAAATTCACAATTTGTATAAAATTTATATTTTAATGTTGAAAAATGACCTGAAATGTTTTCTGGATGAAAGAAATACATTAAAAAAAAAGTTTTTCGTTTCTTATTAAAAAAATCATCTGTTTAAGTACAAATTTCATCTTTCTTGGATAAAAATTTAACTATACGGTGAAGAATCCAACTATTTTGTTGACAATAGATCATTTTGGTTGAAAAAAGTAGTTTTGAATTAAAAATTAAATTTTTTCTCAGAAACTTATTTTTTGTTACAAAATTCAAGTTTTGGTCTTAAAAAGTCAACTGAAAACTTTTTTGCCTAAAAATTCAAATATTGTTTGAGTTTTTAAAAATAAAAATTCATCCGTTTTAAGAGAAATTGCATTTTTTTTATAAAAATGCAACTATTTGATAGAGAATTCTACAATTCTGTCAAAAAGTCATCCTTTGGTTAAAAATTCATCTGTTTGGATTGAAAGATCAATTTTTTCTTTAGAAACATATTTCCTGTTTAAAAATTAATATTTTGATCGTGAAAAGTCAAATGAAATATTTCGCAACAAAAAATTCAAATTTTTTTTTTAATTGATCTTTTTGATTAAAAATTCATTTGTGATAGTAGAAATAAAATTTTTTTATGAAAGTGAAACTTTTTGGTTGAATATGATTATTCTTTACTTGATTATTGAACTATTATGTTTGAACAATTTGTCTGAATCACTTTGCTAAAAATCTTTTTTATTTAAGATTGATATTTTTAGTTGAAAATTCATCTCTTTGTTTGAAAGTTTAACCATTTTCTTGAATTCTTTTTATATTAAAAATGTAAATACTTTGTTAAAAGTTAAACGTCATTTTTAAAAATTTTTTAAATAAAGGCATTTAAAGGCATTTCAATATTTAATTGAAAATTTAACTGTACAGTGGAAAAGCATTTTCTTAGTTCAAAACTAATTTTTTAACTGAAAATATAAATATCTTTACATTTTTTAAGATAGATCTTTTTTATTTGAAAATTTGCCTTTTTTGAAAAAAAAAACAATTTTCTTGGTTTGCAATTTCATTTTTGTTGGATAAAACTGCATCAGTTTCGTGGAAAATTTATTGTTTGCTGAATTCAAATTTTTTGTTTGAAAATTCAATTCATCTTTTTGCTTGAAGGTTCAACAATGCAGAAACACTTTTATGCCTTTCTTGAGGGAAAAATCTTCATGTATAGAACATTCATCCATTTGGTTTAGGTTCAATTTTTTTTAATAAAAAGGATAATTTTTTTCCAAAAACGTTAATATTAAATGAAGTAGTTGAATTTTTAACCAAAAAAGATTGTAATATTAAATCAAAACCAGTTGAATTCAACTTTTCAACCCCAAGAAAAATACTAAGAGTACAATAATACTATTTGGAAATTTTAAAATACAGGAAGACAATTTTTTTAGAAGTCTGTTGAATTTTAAGCAAAAAAAGTTTTTTGAATAAGAAACATGACTTTTTGACGCAAAAAAACGAATGCTTAATCCAGAAGGCCGAACTTTCTATTCATAACAGTTTAATTTTTTTTAAAAGATTTTTTTTAATAGTCGAATTTTGACCTCACAAAGATTAATTTTTGACAAAAAATGTCATTAATAAATATGAAATATGTTTTTAACACCAAAAAGAATTTCTCATGCGAAAGAATAAATTTTCGACGAAAAAATTTATTGTTTTAACAAAATAGTTGAACTTTGAACTTACAAAAATGAATTTTCAACCAAATGTTTGAATTTTCAGAGAAAAAAAAAAAGTTTAAACAAAAACCAAACAGTTGAATTTTCATGCCTACAAGATCAAATATTTTTCGCAGACAGTTCAATTGTCAACAAAAATTTGTATTTTTAAATCAGAAAGGCGACTCTTTAAAAAAAACATGAATTTTTAATCCAAAAGGAATAATTTATGTTCGAATTTTCGAAAAAAAAGAGCTTAGATTTGAACTATAATCCTAATAGTTGAACTTTAAGCTAAAAAGACTACTCTTCTTCAAAGACATTGAATTTTAAACAAAAAAAATCAATTTCTAAATAAGAAAGATGAATACACAACCCAAAAGAACCAATTTTTTAAAACAAGTTAACTTTCAATGAAAAAGAAAATTTGTTTACAAAATGGTATAATTTTTAATTTGCAAAGATGAACTTCGAAAAAAAATTGCATTATTAATTAGGAAAGATTTAACAAAATAGTTAAGTTTTTAACTTGCAAAGATGAATTTTCAAGCCAATGAGACGTTCAATTTTCAAAAATAAAGTTCATACAAAAAAAAGGAAAGATGACTTTCTGAAAAAAAAGATGAATTTCCTATTCAAAATTGTTTAATTTCTGACGAAAAAGATTAATTATAACCAAAAGTTCATTTTTAATTGAAAAATCTAACTGTTTGATCAACAAAGATGAATTTTTATTTTAAACGATGGTGTTTCTATTTAAAAAAGTTTAATTCCCCACGAAAAAAAAATTATGATAAAAAGATTATTTCTAAATAATAAGTAATTAATTTTTGACAAAAAAATCATTTTTGATCAAAAAATAAGAATTTTCTATTTAAAACAGTTAAATTTCCGATGGAAAAATAGTAATTTTAACAATAAGTTCATTTCAATCTTGGAAACGTTTGAACTGCGCTTGCGACGCGCCAGCAACTCGATTGGTTACTGTTAGCGCGCGTATTTTAAATTATGTAAATATTTACATTTTAAAATTTATGATGAATAATGATTTAGAAATTCATTAAAAGTAATTTATTATTCCTAAAATCCAATTTGTGAGTGACAGATGAAAAAATAATGTGTTTTTTTTTTTGACCAAAAGTTATTTATTTTGACTTTATGAAAACAAAATTCTCAATTTATTTTTAGTAACATTACTGATTTTATTTTAAGTCACATTGTTGGAATCAAAAACATTTAAAATTAGAAACTCGAGAGAGACAAGATTAATCATTATGATAAAAAATAATTAATATAATTGATATTCAAAATCAGCGCGCTCTCTGTAATCAATCGGGTTGGATAGAGATCCTCTATTTTTAAGAATAAAATGAGGAAGAAGATAACATAATAGATAAACATGTTAAAACTTTATGAAATATATGAACATAGAAATATTAAGGAAAAAAAACTTTTCTATCATTCTTGTAAGTTGTTAAATTTAGTGTTTCTTGGTAAAAAATTAATCTTCTAGGTTACAATATTTTGTTGAAAACTCGTTCTTTGTTTGACTGAAAAGTATTTTTTCTATTTTAATTTAATTATTCGACATTTGGTTGAAAAGTGATCCTTTATAGTTGAAAGTTCATCTATTTGGTTAAAAATTATTGTTTTTTGTCCAAGGTTAATTTTTTTGGTAAAAGATTAAGGTTCGTAGTTCCAAATTAATTTTCTTGGATGAAAGGTATATATATATATATATTTTTTTTTAAATGTATTTCTTTCGTTGAAAATTGATTTATTTTTATGAAAATTTGCCTTCTTTTGTTTCAGAACATTTTTTTAGCTGAATGTTTACCTATTTTGTTTGATTTAAAATTTACATTTTGAAGTTCAAACTATTTTCTTGAAAATTCATATACGTATTTAGTGGGATGTGCCTTTTTTGGTGAAACATTAATATTCTTGATTAAAAATTTATTTATTTCGTAAAATATTCAATTATTTTCTGGAAAATTCATTTCCTGGATAAAAATTATTTTTGGTATTTTTGTAAAAAACTTAACTATTTTGTTGGAAATTCTTTGTTTGGTGTTTGAAAATGATTTCCATAACTAAAAATTAACATGATCAATTTTTTTTTTTAGTTGATAATTCAACTATTTAGTTGAAAATTCGCGTATTTGGTATAAAATGAATGTTTATGATTAAAGCTTAAACTTTTTGCTTGAAAATTCGTCTTTTTTTGGTATAAAATTAATCTTTTTAGTCTATTCGGTTTTTGTTTTAAAAGTGATCTTTTTTAGATACAAAGTTAACAATCTGATTGAAAATAATTGTATTTGGCAAAAGTTAATTTTTTTGTAGAAAATGAATATTAGTTTTTGAAAATTTATTTATTCGGTAAAAGATTAATCATTTTCGTTAAAAATTTCTTCTGTCACTGAAAATTTATTTATTTTGTTAAAAATTGGTCTTTTAGATACAAAAAAAAATCTTCGTTGGAAATTCATCTTTATGGTTAGAAATTCAACTATCTGGTTCAAAAATCGGGTTTTACTGTAAAGATTTATCATTTTCATTAAATATATTTTTTTTGGGTGCAAAATTTATTTTTCTGGTTAAAAATTCATACATTTTGTTAGAGATATGTCTTTTTTGGTAAAAGCTTGATCTTTTTAGTTAGAATTTAAAATTTATTATGAATAATCCTTTGAAAATGCATTGAAAGTAATTTATTATTCCTAAAATCCAATTTGTGAGTGACAGATGAAAAAATAATGTGCTTTTTTTGGAAAATAAGTTATTTATTTTGACTAATTTATTACCAATTTATGATCAATTTATTACAAATTCATTTTTTGTAGACCAAATTTCGTTGAAAAGTCGTCATTATCGATTGAAAATTAATTTTTTTACTAAAAAATGTACTATTTCACCTTTGGTTTTAAATATAAAAGGCATATTATTTTTATTTAAAAATTCGACTTTATTGGTAAAAAATTAATTTTTTTAATTAGAAATTAATTTTCTTAAATGAAAATATAAATTTTCCATTTTTGGTTAAAAATTTTACTTTTTCAGTTAAAAATTCATGTGTTTTGTTAAAAAATCGTCTTTTTTTGTAAAAAAATATTGTTCGTGGTCGAAAACTCACCTATTTGGAAAACTTATTTTAATCTAATGCGTTGACTAATTTTTTTTGTTTGAAAATATTAATTCTTTCAACCAAAAATTTAACTGTTCAATTTTATGTTTGAAAGTTACCTATTTTGATTGAAAATTCTTCTTTCTTTGGTATAAAATTAATCTTTTTAGTCTATTCGGTTTTTTGTTTAAAAATTATCTTTTTTAGGTACAAAGTTAACCATCTAATTGAAAATAATTGTATTTTGTCAAAAGTTAATTTCCTTTTGTAGAAAATGAATATTAGTTTTTGAAAATTTATTTATTCGGTGAAAGATTAATCATTTTCGTTAAAAATTTCTTTCCGTCACTGAAAATTTATTTATTTTGTTAAAAATTGGACTTTTAGATACAAAAAAATCTTCGTTGAAAATTTGTCTTTATGGTTAGAAGTTCAACTATTTGGTTAAAAATTCGGGTTTTGCTGTAAAGATTTAAAATTTTTATTAAATTTTTTTTTGGGTAGAAAATCTATTTTTCTTGTTGAAAATTCATAAATTTTGTTAGAGATTTGTCTTTTTTAGTAAAAAGTTGATCTTTTTAGTTAGAATTTCAACCAATTTATTACAAATACATTTTTTGTAGACAAAATTTCGTTGAAAAATCGTCATTATCGATTGAAAATTAATTTTATAAATAAAAAATGTACTATTTCACCTTTGGCTTAAAATATAAAAGGCATATTATTTTTATTTGAAAATTCGACTTTTTTGATGAAAAATTAATTTTTTTAAATTGAAAATTAATTTTCTTAAATGAAAATATACATTTTCCATTTTTGTTTCAAAATTATACTTTCTTCGTTAAAAATTCATGTATTTTGTTGAAAAATCGTCTTTTTTCGTAAAAAAATATTGTTCTTGGTCGAAAACTCACCTATGGGGTTATAAGTAATTTTTATTGAAGATTCACCATTTTAATTTAAAGCTCAGTTTTTTGCTTGAAAACTTATCTTAATCTAATTTGTTTAATAATTTTGTTTTGGTTAAAAATATTAATTCTTTTAACCAAAAATTAAACTGTTCGATTTTATGTTTGAAAGTACCTATTTTAATTGAAAATTCAGGTCTTTTTTCGAAAATTCGTATTTTTGGTGGAATAAAACACTTAGGCTATAAAAATAAATCAAGTGCTCGTAAAATCACGCTCAGGGATACCGCGGATCTTCAGAATTAAATACCACATCAGCACCTAGAATCCAGGAAGCCCTAAATCTTTATACAACAAATTACATTTTATTGCAACTTTCGCAAATCCTGTTTAGCGAAACATTTTCGCTGAGAACTACAAGGTACGCAGCTATTTAAAGGAAATTCAAATAGCTGACTCTATATTGCAAAAATGTCATTCAGACCTTTTCCTTTTCAGAAGTATTAAGTATCACATATTTTGTGAATTTTTTTAGTTTATCAGATTTTTTTATAATTATAAGTATCTGAATTGTAATCAGTAAGAGATGGGCCACTGAATCAAATCAGCAAAACGTGATTCATAAATTGAAGTCAGTAAATTTGTTTACTAAGTATTAATAAATAATTACTAATTCTGAAAGTGTAATTTTTAGGAATTTTTAAGGCAATTTAAGAATTTTTATAATTGTAAGGATAAGCTTAAGTTTATTTTCTATTTAAGAGATTTAAAATTAGTACTTTTTATTTTAATGGATTTATAGACAATTTTAAGGAACAAAATCAATTTTTTTCTGAAAGAATTGAAATATTTTTGAGTTTTTTTTTATGATTTTAAAGAATTTCAAGTAATTTCCTAAATTTTATGAAATGTCGAAAAATCTTATAGAATTTCCGAACATTTAAAGGAATTTTATATGACCTCTAATTACTTATGAGGATATTAAAGATTTTGAGTTCATTAAAAATATTTCAAAGAATTTCCAAAAAATTTCACGGAATTTCAGAGAATTTGGTAAAATTTCCAGATATTTAAAGAAATTCGAAAAGAACTTTAGTTATTTAAAAAGATTGAGTTGATTTCAAATCGCACAATAAGATTTATTTAAATACAGTTTTTTGCAACTGAATTCTCTCTGACTATTGATTCTTATCAATTTTTCAACAATGGTTGTATACTAATAATTTATGCTTTATTTATTCTGGGAATGAAGAATGAAAATTGAAGAAATAAAAATTTAGAAAATATTGGTGAAATAATCATTTTTCGTTAGTTTTAAACTATTTTTCTTAAAAAATAATCTTTTTTCTTTTAAAACACATGCCTGAGAGTATTAT
>NC_046663.1:9439592-9441104 GCF_010883055.1 Belonocnema kinseyi | reverse complement strand
TTTTTTATATTTTTTTCACCATTCTAGAAAAATTGTTATAAACAGTTTGATATTTAAATTTAATGTTTAAACCTCGCTCTTCACACTCGGACATTTACCTGTGTGTATATTTATTTGTAAATGTTTATTTATTTTATGAATTACCTTGATATAAATAAAAAACTACAATCCTTTTTACATACATTTTTCTCTATCTTTCATTTTTATGATAAAAATAGAACCTTCGTTTTGATATTTTTTTTATAGATAAAAAAAATACCCTACGAGTTTTCTTTTAGATTTGTCACGTTTCTGCTGCCTTTTTGAGTAATATAGCAATTTTTGATTTTCTGCATACTATACTTTCGATATATAAAAACAAAATTATGAGTCCTATTGAAAAATCGTTAAGATAAATTTGTTTTCCCTTTGTTTTGTGGTTTTCCAAAAAAAAAAATTTTTTCTTTTTAATTTCATTTTTATAATTAAAACAAAAATTACGCGTCCTATCAAAAAATGATCCATAAGAAAAAAATTATAGCTCTTTTTCGAGTAAACAATTTTTGTTAGATCTTTTGACATTCTTACAATTTATAATTGAGAAAGTATTAGGATTGTCCGAAATTTGATACGAAAAAAGAGGAATTAATCAATTTCTTAAACTGAAAAAATGTACAAATTTGTGAATAACCACTTCTTTATAGAATGCGTAATTTTTATTTTATTCTTAAAAAATAGCATTGAAAATAAAAATATATAAGCTTTTTGGTAAAATGACACAAGTTGCAAAAATAAATTTAACAAAAATTCTTGACCCAAAAAAAAGCTATAAATTTGTTATAATCACTTTTTGAATTAACAGAAAAAAGTTTTCCACATAAAACAGAGATACAAAATTGTAATAATTTATTACATTTTCATAATTCATGATTAAGAAAGTATAAAAATTGTCCGAAATTTGAAAAAAAATTTTTGAATCAATCGATACAAAATGCGCAAAAAAGCTTTAAATAGGAATAATTGCTTTTAAAAAATCCTACAAAATTTTTTTCACCATTTTTAAATAGGACTCGTGATTTTGTTTTTAATCATCTTTATTAATATACAGAAAATCGAAATTTTCAATATCAGGGCAAAAGACGCGAAATAAGTGAAAAATCTAAAAAAAGTGACAAATTCAGTAAAATCCTTACATCTTCTAAAATCCTAAAAAATTTGTTTCAAATATCTTAAAGTTTTCAAAAAGTCTTGAAATTATTTCTGAAAAAAGATGAAACATTTTTTAATCACTTCAAACCTTTAAAAATCCTACAGAATTCTTTGGCCTGCCTTTGGAAGTCTCCTGGAAAACCTAGAATTTTGTAAAAAATTGTTAAATGCCTTTAAAAATCCGAAAAAGGCTAGCCATTTTTTAAAGTCAAGGAATTTTTTCAAACACCTACTTATTATTTTAAATTCTAATATTAAATTGATAAAAAATAACTCTATGAAATCTCTTGGAATTATTGGGAATCTTTTGAAACAGCTTTAAAT
>NC_046663.1:9434181-9439492 GCF_010883055.1 Belonocnema kinseyi | reverse complement strand
ACAAGTTTTTGGTTTCGTACCTAAAGGTGGGGCTCACATTGGGAAAAAATGACTTTTTTGGCTAAAAATAACATACAGCTCACAAATATTCGCCGATTTGGACAAAATAATGCGAAGAAAAAGCTAATAAGATTTCTAGGAGAGTTATCGACCCTGATTTTTGAATTAGGTTTTCAATTTTTTAATAAATGAACAAATATAACAAGAAACATTGCCATTTGTTCTATTTGACGTTCCCAGTGCTCGTCAGTGACAGAAAAATGGTTAAAATCGCTTTAGTTGCATAAAGTAACATTAGTTAAGGATATTTTAATTTGAGACAATTAACAAAAAAAAAGTTTTAAACCATTAATTTGTTGAACAATTTTTTTCTACGATTTTCCATATATATACGTTTTTTCAAGTTACATTGTAAGAAATTTGAATGGAAACAATATTAGTTTTAAAAAATTCTCTTATAATTATAATTGTTTATATTATAAACAAAGTTAATGAACAAATGAATAAATCAGGTATTTTCCTACAGAAAAACTCGTTTTTTTATGTAAACTATTTTAATTAGAAAGATCGTGATAAGTTCAGAAAAATGCATAATTTTTTTGATTTTTTTTAAAGAAATGCATTAATCAGGCATTTGTTGAATGAAAAATTCTGTTTTGTTTCGATGTCAGATGTTTAATTTAGATATTTATAATAAATTCGGCAACATTCATGATGAGTTGATAAATTTTATGATTTTTAGAAACAAATTTGACAAACAAATGCATTATTTGGGCACGTGTTGACAAAACAATTCGTTTTTTATGTAAGTCTTCTTAATTGAGAATTTCATGATGATTTTAGCAACATTCATAATTGGTTGATAAATTTCGCGTTTTTTTAAAAACAACTTCAATAAACAGATGCATCATTCGGGCGCCTGCCTTTAAAAAAATTGATTTTTTTCAATATCCTAATTTAAAAAATTGACATAGAAAAAAAAACGAATTTTTCTGCAGACAAATGCCTGATTAATGCATTTGTTGATTCAATTTTGTTAAAGAAATTATAAAATTGATCAACTTATTATGAATGTCGCTTAAATTCTAATAAAGTTCCTAACTATAAAGACTGGCATTGGAAAAACCGCATTTTCTGTCGACAAATACCCCAATAATAAGTTTTTTAAATTGACTTTGTTTTTGAAAATTCATAAATTAATAAAAAAATTATGAATTTTGCTGGAATTATAATAAAGTTTCTAATTTATGAAAATGTAAATAAAAAACGAATTTTTTGTCGAAAAATGCCTGATTACTGCATTTTTTCATTAAATTTTTTTTCAATATAAATAATTATAATCTCAACAATAAATTTCTTAAATATGATATTGTCTCCATTTAAATTTCTTACATTATTATGGTTTTAGATCAAAAAATTATTTTCTTCAAATTAAAGTCCATGGAATGAATTGAAAGTTTTTATTAATTCAAAGATCTTTTAGAAGTTGGAAAGAAATCAAGCAATATTTGATAAATTTTCTAAAAAATGTGCCAGTTTTCAAATATTTTTTATCTATTTAAAACATCTTAAATTCCTAAAAATAATAATAAACTGAATCGAATTTTTCTAAAAATTTTCAAATATTATTCAAAATTTTTTTGAAATATGTTTATTCTCTTGAAAACTTCTAAAATTATTTTAAAGCTCCTAAAGTTTAGTCTTCAAATCTTTCGAAATTTTAGAAAATCGTTGGATATGTTTAAAAACCTTTTCTAATTTTCTTTTAAGATTCATTTTGCAAAATAAAAAATTATTTAAAATTTTCACACGACTATAAGAAAACGTCTTTTTTTATCTTGTGAGACCTTCTAAGCCTTCTAATATCTAAACATTATTTTAATTTTCCCTGCATTTTTTATTTATTCTGCAACATTAAAAAAATTGCCTTAAAATCTGTCAGATTCTTCTTTGACAACTTTTGAACACTTTAAAAATATTTTTACATAATCTCTTAAATTTATTTTTTTTTAAGAAAAATAATTTTAATTTTTCCTATGAACCTGACAAAATTTCTTTCATTTTCTGAAAATTAAAAAAAAAAAATTTACAAACTTTTATTTTTTTTATCGTTTGAAAATTGTTGAATACCACTCAAACTTACTTTAAATGTTTTCTAAAATTATTTAATATGGTAAAATTGCTAAATTTCGCTTAAAAGTTTTTCGGACATTTTTTCAACAATTTTAATAAATAATTTAAAAGGTTTAGTGATCTTTTTTCAATTTTCTTTTGAAATTCCTTACAAAACTATCTATTAAAAATTTCCCTTGTCTTGACACCCTCGAAAAATTCAGTTTACCTAAAAAATGTGCAAATCCTGAAAAATTAAAAACAATGTCTCAAAGTTGATCGTTTCCCACATTGAAGATTTTATAGATTTCACTTCATTAAGTTCAATGCTTCACAAAATTCATAAATTTGTACATTTTACGGTTCCAAGCCAAGTTTCAGCAAGATCGTTCAAGAATTACGGCGTCAATCCAATAAAAGTTGAAAACCAATAAAAGTTGAAATTTTCAATAAAATGGATTCGGGGTATTCTTTTTGTACTCGACGCCGATTTGCTATCGTAAATCTCGAAAATGCTTGTTCCAAAAAAATTTATAGTCCAATTTTTCGACCGAATTGATGTTTTTAAAAAGTCCTATTTAATAGACGAGCATCTAATAAACAATTTTTAAAACAAATATGTAAATATTCAAAGCATTCACTGAACAGTTTTTGAAATACAACTTTTTCATTTTTACTATGAATTTTCCGCATACTGTATATTTTTAGGTTCGATAAATATTATTGGAAATTACATTACTTTCGAGAATTCAACCATAACTTGCACCTGCTGGCTCTAAACGTTCGGATCATTTCATTTCTGTCATTTTTGCCATTCTGCGGTTATTATGATTTATAACAATGTCGTATAGTTATAAAATAATTTTTTAAATAAATTTTTTCCTTTTTGAAATTTATATGCGATGTAAGCGAAAGTGTTTCTTGAAACCCGAGTTTAACATAGTTATGGAGTTTCCTGTTTCAAAATTAAACCCTAAATCAAATTTGAGGAGGACAATAGAGAATAATGGGAAATGATGTTATTACATAAAATTATCTGCGGCATCTCCGCACTATAAACCAATTTTTCACTATAGATTTTGTGCTAGATAGAACAGAATTTATCAAATTATTACATAATTATAATTTTTATTTACTATTGGGCGCGTTTTAGCTTGTCCAAAAATTAAACATAATTATTTTCGTGTTATGAATTTTTTTATAATTTTCTTACTGTCTTAAGCAGCTAAATGATACATAATTCATGTATAGTGTGAAGTTTTACATATAATATTTATTTATTTTATAGTGAAAATGTATAAAGCAAATACATATTATATTTTAAAAAATATATAATATCATATTTTTCCTACACAAAACTTTTTCTATACAAAATATTTCCTACACATACTTTAATACTGTTTTATCTTTTCTACACAGAATTCAATATGGTTAAATACTTTTATTTTTTTCCTACATAAAACATTTTTAACACAAAATATTTCCCACAAAGAATTTAATACTGGAACATTTTTCATACATAAAACTTTTTCTACACAAAATTATTCCTACAAAAAATTTTGCCTACATAGAAGATTTCCTACACATAATTTTATATTGTTTAATACTATTATTTTTTCCTACACAATATATTTTCAACACAGAATTAAATAGTGATAACATTTTATTTTAATATTTCAATCAATGAATTGAAAAAAAATGATTTATCAGTTATTATCTCCGAATTTATAAAATTAACTGAATGTTTACTAATTCAAATGTATAGAAGAGTCCTGCATTTTAAAACCAATTGTTGCAAAAGAACGTTTTAAAAATACAAAATTTACTTTTTCTGAAAAAAAATTTATTAGTTTCTTTACTCTTATTTTTCTAATGATATAATGACGATTTTTAAAAATTAATTTTTAATTTTTGGTCTTTATATTTATTTCGCAATTTGTTTCTGATGTTTCACTAAGATAAACGTACTTTACGTAATTTCGAAAATAAAAGATCGATCTTAAAAATAAATTTTCTATGGCTCTTACATAGTTATAATCGCAAAAGTTTTCTTGAGAAAAAAAATTCATATATACTAAAATTTTGGATAAAAAATATTCTTACAGTGATATTAAGTATTAGTGGTACAGGAGCTATAAAATAAAAAACTGTATACACCATTATCGCAATTAGATTGCCTGAAACCAAAAATTTTGATATTTTTCCAAAAGAGGCGAGATACGTAAAAACTCGAAAAATAGACTTAGTTAGTTTTGTTACACATTATTAAAGAATGTTATGTAAAATATATTTTGAAAAATATTACACATTATATTTGTTTGTTCAATGTTTAGAGTCTATATTGATAATAAAATATTACTATTTAATTCTGTGTAATTAATAATAGTATCAAACAATGTAAAATTACGTGTAGAAAAATTTCTGTGTAGAATAAATTTTGTGTAAGAAAAATGTTGTGCAGAAAAAGTTTCGTGTAGGAAAAATATAAAAGCATTAAATTCTGTGTAGGAAATATTTTGTGCAGAAAAAATATGGTCAGTATACTTGTGTATAATACATTTTGTGTATCTATAAAAATTATGATAACAAATTTAATATTTAAATTTGATTTTCAAACCTCGCTCTGCGCGCTCGGATATTTATTTTTTAATTTATTTGTAAATGTATATTTAAATTCTAAATTCCAATTATTCTGTCAATTTATTACATACTTATGGATTCGTTAAACTATTAAGCGGGTCTCATATTGTTGGAAAATTAAATATAATGATTTTCATGTTGTGAATTTCTTATAATTATCTCCCTATTCTAAAAATATTATCATAAAAAATGTAATATTCAAACTTAGCACTTCGCGCTCGAATAATTGTTTGCAGATTTATTTGTAAATGTATATATATTTTATGATTTTCAATTTCTTCACTTTAAAAAATAAACTTTAAAGATTTCCGTATGGTGAATTTCTCATAATTTTCTCGCTATTCTATCAAAATTAGTATGAACAATTTAATAGTAAAATCTTATATTTAAAACTCGCGTTTCGCGCTTAGATATTTATTTTTTATTTCTTTGTAAATGTATATTTATTTTCTGAATTTCAATTTTTCACTATTGATTATGAGCAGGATAAAAAAGAGTCTATTAATTTATTACATACTTATGGATTCGTTATTCTATTAGACTTGTTTTAGATTATCAA
>NC_046663.1:9381835-9434081 GCF_010883055.1 Belonocnema kinseyi | reverse complement strand
AACACATTTGCATAATTGAGTGCCTTTAAAATACTGTGAAATAGTTGAATAAAAAAATGTAATTTTTGATTTTCCATTATTTTTTTATTCAGTCAAAAATTGAGTTTTTGATTTTTGAGGAAAATTTCAAAAGTTGTTATGATAATCTAGTAGAGCATTCAAAAAGAAACATTTGCCTATTCTTGACTGTTTTTCATATCGTGCGTTATTTGACCTAAAATGTTAATTTTAGTTTGTTTTTTTGAATTTTGTAAATGCTATAACTCTGATAAATTTTGCTTTCATCAAAAAATTCATTAAGATAAATTGTTTGTCTGTTCGGTTACAATGAATATCCATAGAGAAAATTTTTGAATTAAAAAACGAAGTGGTATCAAATATATTTAAAATGTGCTTACTTTTTGAATTTTGATCCAAAATAACTGGATAACAAACTTGACCTTTATTTTAAGATACTATAAGAGTTTACAAAAGGAAAATCCAATCAGTTAATTCTTTCTTAAGTTCTTGTGCTAACAAAAAGACCATCCACAGAAGAACAGACAGACATACTGGCAGACAGACACATTCGTAAAATCCTGTTTTTTGGATTCATGGAGCCTAAAAACGTAGAAATTTGATAAAAACTTGGGGGGGGGGGGGCAAATTTTACACAAATCTAATACCTTCTCTGTTGATAATGTAAAAATGTTTTATAGGATGTACTCAATACTATCATTTTAAATCGAGTAAGCTTCCTTTGATTCAAGATCAATTCTCAGTGTATACGTTTTTTATAAGATATGCTGCAGTAAAATTTTAAAATGGAACAGATTTTCTCGGACTAGGAGCATATATCATATTTCTGAATGATCAAGATTCAGATAGTATTGATTTTCTGCAGACATAGAATACAGGAATAAATATGGATTTCATATTAAGGCTGACTAAAGTAGTTCAGCGTCATATTGCGTTGAAGGATAGATTGCAATTCCATCGATCAGTTGGCAATAATCAGTCTATTATAATGCACGCAACCAAATAGAACACAGTGGCCAGAAATGTATTTAACCATAGTCATAACGTCATCATGCTGGCCAATTTGAACTATTGAAGCTTAGCAATCAGCCCTAAACAAGCAATGCTATTTCCTCTTGTATTGGTGTGAAGGCAAAACATACAATGAGCAAAGTGTATAGACTTGTAGATGTAAGTACTCTATGTACAGTGGAAACAAAGGGTTCAACCAGTAATATATCATGAGTTCTAAATCCATTCATGTCTCGGACAATGTATTCAAAATTCTATAAAGCAATATCAAATGAAATTAGCTGCTTTGCAAACAAATGTGGAAAGTTGACTTTTCAAATTTTAGAAATTTGGAACAAAGCGGAATTTAAGGGGGGTTCCTACTTTGTTGGGTCAAAAAAATCGTTTTTTTTTCTTTTCACATTTTTGGATAGATATATGTTTCAAAAATATGCTTGAAAAATTTCAAGTCAAAACATTAAAAATTTCGAAAGTTATGGGTCGTTAAATAGAGCGGTGTCAAACGCGCTGAGCTGCAGCGGCCGGGTGCTCTGCGGCGGCGAAACTGGTTCCGATTTTAGGCTTGTTTTTTGAGTGAATGAGAAAGGTGGCTTGTATCGACCTGGAATAGCTGACTAGGCGTAAGTACTCTCATTTTCTGAACTTTATTTACACTAATTATTTTTGTAAATCTGATGTCAAATTCATGATTTCTGACCGCTTGAACTATGAAAATCATATAAATCTTGGAAAAAAGTAATTTTTCAATAGTTTTTATTGAATAAATTGTTTAATTAATTTTTTATTGCAAAAATAGTACCAGATTTGAAATCAGTGATATCGAAAGCTATGGAAAGCATATGCATGGCAAACTTGATGGCAGATTTAAAATCATCAACCCCAAAAACATACGAAATGATGAATAAGTGTAATTATATCGCAAAAGTTCAACATAATTTTTTGCGGTTTTTATGAAAAACTTTGAACGCGTATTTCTCAAAACCATGTTTTCCGTGTTGGTGGAAGTCTCACAAGGTGCAAAAATTGAGAAATCTTCATAAAACTTTTTTGACATGTTCTCAGAAGGTGTCCGCACAAAGTAGACTACAATCATAAAAAAATATTAAAAATTGTTTGTTTAAAAAAATAATTAGTAGCAAAAAAAGTGGAAAAATCAATCAATCTTAACTTCCTCATTTTTCATTTTTTTTCTTCATTCTAGTCTACTTTGTCCACTATAGTGTATAGATTAAGAAAATATTTTGATTTTTTGTTTCAGATTTTTTCTACGAAGGACAGATCTTCCACCAGCGGGAAAAATCGACGCCGACTACCCGCCATTAATGGGTCCCCCCTCCCTCTTTTTATGTAACGATCCAAAAAATGTTGTAGTACTACAATAAATATGGGCAAACAATTGTGGAAAATTTCAGCCTCCTATCTTTTACAATTTCCTCAAAAAATATTCCTAAAAAAACAGCCGGATTTCGGTCCAACAAAGTAGGGACCCCCCTTAAGTTCTTCTCTAACATTCAACATTTATAAAATAGGGAATATTCATTAACTAAAAAATGGAAAGATGAAATCGCTTAAATACACTTTTAAGCGAAATTGAGTGTCGTATGGAAAATATTTTTACGTTCTCATTCATGAGAGTCTAATGCAATCGTCCAAATTTTCAATCTGCGGTTTTTAATGGATCTTTGCGTTCCAGCACTCACAGAATCCTAAAATTATATTTTATATTTTTCAAAACTTAAAAATTTTTTGAAAACTAGACAAAATTATTTTTTTCATAGATCTAAAAATTTAACTTAAAACTTTTACTGGACACCAAATATATTTCAAAAATATTCTAGCCGAATTTGTCGATTTGACCATAATTTACAAAATCAGAGCTTTTTCAAAATTAGAGACAATTTTTTTCCAGAAATTTCTGTCAATGTCTCTGATGCATGATAAAAATACTTGCAAATTATCCAAATGACATTTTTAATTTCAATAAAAATTTAAAAAAAGTTATATGATTGATGTTCATAAAAAAAAGATAAAACTGCTTTACTGATTAATAAATAAATCAATTTTAAGGCACATTTTTGATAGATGTGTAATATATATTTAAAAATTACACTCATAGCGATTTTCGATAACAACAAAAATAAAAATAAAGTTTCATTATTTTCAAAATTACAAATTTCAAGAGATTCTCAAGTTATATTGTTTGTATAACGTCCGGAATTCTCGGATTTCATGTAATTCATGGAAATCACGAAATTCATGGAATTCACGAAATTCACGGAATTTGAGGAATTCACGCTATGCACGGAATTCAAGGAATTTACGAGATTCATGTAATTCGTGGAATTCCCGGAATCAAAAGAATTTACGGAAATCAAGAAATTCACGGAATTCATGGATTTCAAAGAATTCATTAAATTTATGGAATTCGCGGAATTCACACAAATTAACTAATTCACGAGATTCAAGTAAATAGTTGTATTCACGAAGTTTAATGAAGTCATAGAATTTAACGTGTTAATAAAACTCAATAAAATCACGGAATTCACGAAATGTATGGAATTCATCGAGTTTCACGAATTCCTCGAATTCCATTAATTCCTTGAATCCCTAGAATTCTATAAATTGCATGAATTTAGTTAATTCCAGGTGTTACATAAATTCCATGACTTCCTTGAATTGTGTAAATTCTGTAATTACAGTCAATCCCGTGGGTTCCTTGAAATCCGTGAATTCCCTGAATTCCACCAATTCCGTAAATTTCGTGAATTCCGTAAGTTTCATAAATCAAACGTACACCGCGAATTCCGCGAATTCCATGAATTTCGTGAAACTTGTAAATTCCATAAAAGCGATGAATTCAATTAGATTTTTTGATTCCTTGAATATCTTAAATTCCATTATTTCCATAAATTTCATGAATGCCATACATTTCTCGATTTCCTTTAATTCTATGAATTCCGCGAATTTCGTGATTTTGATGAATTTATTTAATTCCTTACTTTCCATTAATTTCGTAAATTCCGTAATTTGCTTGACTTCTATCAATTCCTTGAATTCCATCAGTCCCATTCAGAAATTCCAATTTGGTTCTGATCGGGGCCAGATCGGGCAGAATTTGGCCCAAATCAGGCTATCTAGATGGGGCCAGACTCGAAATGAAACGCGATGCCCAATCGGGGCCCAAGCTCTGTGCCCAGAGATAACCATATCTGGCCCCGAACGGGCCCATATTCATTTATTTTTCTTATTCTAAATTAAAAAGATTCTTAAATAAAATTATATTAAAATCGAATATATCAACTCCTTAACTGAAATTTGAGAATATAAATATCAGGTTATCTGACAGATCGCGATATTAAAGTCAAACAACGCAACATAACAGCCAGCATTTGTGTATGATAAACCATTTAAGTATTTTGCAATATATTTTTGGTTTTAATTTCTTATTTGAAGTTTCTTTCAATCTCTCTATTGAAACTAATTGTGGAAAGTATCCAATTACCTAAAAATACGTGAAAATAAATATGTTTATGTTTGTTACTTTTCTTACAAATAAATAACATCATTTCGAGGTTAGGTTTCATCTTAAGATTCTTAATAAATTTACTTATTATAGTCTTCAACACGTAATTCAGGAATATTTTGAAGTATACTATAACTACCCGTGCAGAAATTGCCAAAAGTTTGCCTTATTTCCGATTTGGGCCATATCGGGCACACAATTTTGTAGTTGTTAAATTTGGCCCCGTCTAGACCCCTACTTAACAGCCAAGCTTGCCAGTATATGGCGATCCATTAATTTCGGGGACTAAAGTGGGTTGACTCCAAATCGCCCAAGTTTCAACGTAAAGTGTCAAGCGTCAAAAATATTTCAACTATTATTTGGAAAAGTGAAAAAATAAGTGGGGAAAAATGCCAAAAGTGAGCACAAGACGTCATAAACATATTTATTTTCACGTATTTTTAGGTGATTTGATACTTTCCACAATTAGGTTCAATATAGAAATTAAAAGAAACTTTCATTTAGAAATTAAAACCAAAAATATATTTCAAAATACTTAAATTGTTTATCATACACAAATGCTGGCTGTTATGTTGCGTCGTTTGACTTTTTCTGTTTGCTCGAAAAAAAATGTCTGACATATTCCAATTTTTTCATATAAGAATCCCTTTTAATTAAGAATAAGAAGAATAAATTAATATGGGTCCGATCGGCGCCAGGTATGGTTATCTCTGGGCGCAGCGCTTGGGCCCCGAACAGGCATCACGTTTCATTTCGAGTTTGGCCCCATCTAGATAGCCTGATTTGGGCCAAATTCTTCCCGATCTGGCCCCGATCAGATCCAAATTGGAATTTTTACACGGGTACGCATTCGTCTTGTGCTCACTTTTGGCATTTTTTCACACTTATTTTGTCACTTTTCCAAATAATAATGGACTGTATGACTGTAAGTCTGTATGTCTGCATGTATGGTTACCTGAATGTTGTAGCCACGCTAACTTTTGAAGGATATGTCCAATCGAATCAGGCTTTAATAGACTTACTAAGGTTCCCAAAATGAAGGTAAGTTCGTTAATCTGATATTTCCAACAAAAATTTAAAAATGTAGGGCATTTTCAAGATTTGCAAATTTTTTTTCTTTGAATTTAAAAAATTGTTATCAGCGTTTCTTATAAATTTTAAATTTAGATGAAAATTAAAATTTGTTTATAATTTTGAAAACTTTTAAAATATTCAGAAAAAAAAACAAAAGAAATATTTTTCTGATAGATTAGAAAATGTTGTTTAAATTCTTCACTAGCTATCAAATATATGTAAAAAAGTATCTCATTAAAAATTTTCGATTATATAAAAACGCTAAGTCAAAGGTATTTCAAAATTTTAAGAAAAAAAATTTTATGAGTTTGAAAAATGTTGGTCAAATTTTTTGGTACACGGCAAAAAGAATTGCAAATGATCCTTATGACGTTTTGAAATTTGAGAAAAATTAAAAAAAGTTAAATGTTTTGCAATATTGTAAGAATTTTAGAAAAAAGGAACACCAAAATTTTTTAATCGGTTAAGAAATAGCAATCCAAATTTCAAAAATATACGCGATTTTTGTTTTTAAAAGATCCGTAAGTTTAAAGCGTTGCTTTTAGTATACCTGAACAAGATTTACTAATTATCTTTCTGAATTTTTTCAATCAAACAAAAATTATCAAGCGCGAAGCGCGCGTTTGGTAATGAAAATGTAATCGTCAAAGCCGTAGGTGCTTTGAGAACCATCTTTAAAAACAAATCAAAAAAAATTTTAATTAAAATTTACGGCTGTAATTCCTTAGAAGTAAAAATCACAGTTTCCATTTTAAGTTATAATAATTATGATATTTGACAAAATGTAATTTTAAAGTTTAAGGTGGGATCCGAACCACCAGAGACTCGGTAGAAGCACATAGAAAAATTTCCATTGGTACCGGCTAAATCATGATAAATGATGAGGAAGAGGGGAATTTATGACGGACCATACTTAATTTACGTAACAGCGCAAGGGGGTGGGGGTCGCGACCTTGTGTTACGATTTGTTATGACAAGGGTAGGGGGTCATTCACTCATGTACGTAATTTTTTCAAATCGGTTTTCGTAGAGCATTTACTTTTTGTTTAAAATGAATTGATTTTTCTACTGAAATTTGTTTTTGGTTGAAAACTTTTTTTTCTGAAAATTTTTCTTTTTGTTTTAAAATTTTATCTATTCTACTAAAAGTATTGCGTCTCAATTATTAGATAAAAATGCAACTGTTTTGTTGAAAAATCAACTATTTTCTAGAAAATTTACTCTTTGTTTAAAATTCGGATTTTTGTGTTAAAAAGTCAACTGAAATCTTTTTGGATGAAAATTTAACTGCTTTTTTTTTAATTTATCTCTTTGATTTGAAAATACTACTGTTTTAGTAGAATTTTTATTTTTTCTTATTTTGGTGTTGGAAATTGTACTTGAATTTTATTTGGATGAAACTTTACTTCAAAAATTTTTTTCTTTAATTTATCTGTTTCAGAAGAAATTTCATCTTTTTAAATAAAAATCCAACTCTTTACTGAAAGATTGTCTTTTTGATTTTAAAATTCTCCTGCTCTAGCAAAAATTAAATCTTTCTTTGATAAAAATACAACTATTTTTTTGAAAATTCAACAATTTGTTTTAAAAGTAATATTTCAGGATTAAAATAAAACTAACATCCTTTCTGAATAAAATCCACTATCTTGGAACATATATTTTTTAAATTGAAAATTCATCTGTTTAAAGAGTAATTCCATCTTTCATAGATAAAAATTCAAGTTTTCGGTTTAAAATACAAAATTTTTTTTAACAGCCATATTTTTGAATAAAAATTCTGCTGCTTCCTTAAAAATTTAACTATTTTGCAGGAAAATTACTTTTTTATATGTAATATTTTTTGTTATTTAAAAAAGAACTAAAATTATTTTCTGGGTGAAAATTCCACTATAATAAAACCATTTTTTTTAATGAAAAATTAATCTGTTTTGAGAGTAATGTGATATTTCTTGGAATAAAATTGAACTGTAATCTTTCTTAAAAGAAAATGCAACTATTTTGCTTTAAAAATTTTTCTTCTTTATTTAAAAATTCATCTTAGTAGAATTTTTGTATTAAAATCGCCATTTTTTTGTTTAAAATTATTTTTTTTTGCTAAAGTCATATTCCTTTGTTTGAAAATTTAATTTTGGTAGAAATCTGTCTTTTGGCTTTAAGGTTTAACAATTTAAATAAACTTGTATTTCTTTCTTGAGGGAAAAATCTTTATTTCTTGAGGGAAAAATCTTTATTTCTTGAAAATTCGTCCTTTTGTTTTTAAAATTCTGTTTTTTTTTTTGTATAAAATAAGAGACTTTATGTTGGAATATTAATTTTTAAGAAACAATTTCAACAGATGAATTAAATAAGCGACTTCTCCTATCATTTATAATTTATAAAACGTCGAAATTATCGAAGGTTTGTATTTGTGAAACAATAAACCAAAACTGTTATTCAGGAACATTTTTTCATTTATCAGTGGGAAATATAAATAAAAATAAATAGCGCTATAGATTTGTAAAAAATAGTACAGAGAAAATAATATGCATTAATAATGCGAAAAATGAGCTTCTACATTTAAAAGAATTCAAAAGAATTCGCTTTATAAAAGAAAACAATGCATGTTGATTTGAAAAGAATTCGAATTATTTGGATGAAATAAAGTGAATTTAGAGGTATTCAAATGAATCAATAAAATGATAGATAATTTCAAAGAATTCAGAAGAATTTGATAGAATTCAGGAAAAATTAAGAAGGATTCAGGGTCTTTTCCTAAATATATTAAAATTAATTCCAAAAACTTTTTGAAACCTCCTTCAAGTTTTGAAAAATTCCTAACTTATTATGAATAAATCCTTTGAAATCAATCAAAATATTATAAAATCTCGTTAAATTCTATGAATTCCAACATTTTCTTAAATCCTGGCAAATTTATTAAAATATCTTGACAGTTTTTAAAATACTAACTAATCATTAAAATCTTCGGAAATCTGCAACAATCTCTTCGAGTCTTTAAAAATACAAATCTTAAAATTGTATAGGTACTACAAAATCGCCCCATATTTAAAAAAAATTTTAGATCCGCATGCAAATTGTTTAAATCTTTAATATTATTGAAATCCTTGAAAATCCCTTAAAATTTTTGTAATATCTTGAAAATATTTGGGAATTTTTACAAAAGTTTCCTACGATATTCTTTTAATCCAATGAAATTACACAAATCGATTGCCAATTGCTTAGAATCGTTTGAAATACCACGCAATCTTTCAAATACTTTAAAACTTTTCGAAATCCTTTGACATTATTTTAATTTCTTGGAATTAAAAAAAAGCTAAATTTTTTTGCATTTATAAGATTTTTTGAAAAACTCTTGTAAGTATTTAAAGCTTCAAAAAATGACTTGGAATTTAAGAAAACACCCTGAAATTTTCAAAATCCATTTTTATTTGACTCTTTATAATCAAATTCCCGAATATTGTTAAGGATTGTGAGTAGCTTTTAAAAGATTTTTTTGAAATTTTAAGGACTTTCGACAAATTTTTAACGATTGTAAGTGATTTTCAAGATTTTAAAGATATCAACAGTTTTAAAGGGGTTTTAAAATATTTTTAGAAATTTCAAAATATGACACAGGATTTCAAAGGATTTTAAAGGATTTCGGCTGACATTGAACTATTTTCAGTAAATTTTAGAGAATTTCAGAAGATTTTAATAAATTTAACTACATTCGATGGATTTCTAAATATTTTAAAGGATTTTAAGAAATTCCGAAGAATTAGATTGCTTTTAAAATATTTTCAGATATTTTGAGGATTGTAAGGGATTTTTAAGATTTCAAGGATTTTCAATTTTACCAGGGCCTTAAGGGATTTTTAAGGATTTAAAAATAAGGCACGGGATTTCAAAGGATTTTAAAGGATTTCAGAAAATACTGAAATATTTTCAAAAATATAAAGGTTACATATCCGGGAATTTTAATGATATTTGAAAGATTCAAAGGGATTTTAAATAATTATATGCCATTTTAAAAGATTGAAAAAAGTATTCATTGACTTTAGAAGATTTCATTATATTTCAAAAGATTTAACTGAATTTCGAAGGATTTCTAAATATTATAAAGGATTTTCAGGGTTTTCGACGAATTTGAATGGGTTATTAAATTTTGTTTAATTTTAAACATCCTAAGAGATTTTCAGGCTTTCAAGGATTTTCAATTTTGATTAGGAATTTAAAATTAGTCACAACATTTCAAAGGATTTTAGGTGATACTTTAGTATTTTTTCACATCTTGACGGATAGATTTCCAGGAATTTTAATTATATTTTTAACATTTGAAGAGATTTAAAAGGATTTTTATGGATTTTAAGAGTTATAAACAGGTTTAGATGATTTTCCAGGATTTCAAAGGATTATAAGATATTTTAGAAGATTTCAAAGATTATCCATGGATTTTAGAGGATTTTCTCCGATTTTAATAAATTCAACCGAATTTCTAAGGATTTCCGAATATTTTAAGAAATTTTTAAAGCATTTTAAGAAATTTTAATTTTTTTCGAATGTTTTTAAAATTTAAAGGAGTTTCCATAAATCTTTTAGGATTTTAAGAGATTTTTTAAATTTCAAGGATTTCCACAGTTTCGAAAGGGTTTTAAGGGATTAAAAAAATAATTAAATAAATCAAGGGACCGTACTTACAATGCGTAATAGCTCAAGGGGAAATATATACAATTAAAAAAAATGTAGGTGATCTTATTCTTTAGTGGGAAGTCAGAGACTTTCAAAAAAAAATATTGTAAAAGTCAAAGAATTGATATAACTGTGAATAACTGTCAAGTGGAATACATTTTTAATTCTTAAATTTTAATTTGAAATCGTTTTATACTGTTTATGAAAGATTTTAGGTTATAAATAAAACAATTTAAAAAATCAGGTTACGGAAAATTATTCAACTGCTTTTTTGAAAAATGAACTATTTCGGTGAAAATTAAATTGTACTTTAAAATTCATATTTTGGTGTTAAAAGGTGAACTAAAATCTTCTTTTAACTGTTTTTTTTTTAATTGATATTTTTGATTAAAAAATGCATCTATTTTAGTAACAACAGCATCTTTTGTAGATAAAAACGCAACTGTTTGATAAAAAATTAAAACTAGTTATAACATTTTTTTATTATTAAAAATTTTTAAACTTAAAAATTGTTAAAGAAATCATCCTTTTTGGTTGAATATTCAAACTCTTGAGTGGAATGATTCAACTATTTTTTTTTAAATTTGTCTTTTTAATTAAAAAATTCATCTGTTGTCGTAGAAATACTTAAAACATGTTCAAAAGTCTGATTAAAATAATTTCTGAATGAAAATTCAACTTCAAATTTTAATCTTAACGAGTCCAACTAAAATCTTTCTTGCATGAAACTTGAAACATTTTTTTGAAAATTTGTCTTTTTGTTTAGAAAATGTATCGTGTTAAGTAGAAATTTTATCCTTTTTGGATGAAAATGGAATCTTTGGATGATAATTAAGCTTCTTTAATGAAAATTCACGGGCTTTGGTGGAAATCTCAACTATTTTCTTTGAAACTGATCTTTTTTAATTGAAAGTTTAATTACGTATGTAAAAATTTACTACTTTCTTGCCGTATTATTTTAAAATAGGGGCTTTTCTCTTTGGTGAAAATGTAACTAGTTTGTCGAAAATTAGTTTTTTATCGCTTAAAATTAATATTTTCTGGTTGAAAATTCAATTTTTTACAGAAAATTCATCTTTTGGCTATAAGATCCAACAATTTAGGTAAACTATTTTTTTCTTTCATGACTTAAAAATCTCTACTTGCTCAAAATTTCTTTTTTTTTGGTCGTAAAATCAATTTAAAAAAACTGAAATTTCATCTTTTTTGGTTGCAATATTAACTATTAGACTTTTTTTTAAATTCATCTTTTAAGGTTAATAATTTAATTATTTTTCGAAAATGTATTTATTTTGGTCAAAATTCAAGTATTTTGTTTAAAAAATCATCTTAAAAATATCGAAACATTAAAATGCTGATATTTGGATATTAATGGATAGAAAAAATAGAAAGTTTTTCACAGAAAAGTCTTCGAAATTTCTGAAAACGACAAATTTCGGGATAAATGCAATATGGAAAACAAAATTTTTAATTTTAACTTTAATACAAAAATATCAACTTACTGATAAAAAAACTGATCATTAAAATCATTTTTAATATTGCTACTCTTTAAAAATATAAATAATAATAAATAAATAATATAAATAAAAAAGGACAGAAAACTAATATTTATTAATAGTGTGAAAAATGAGCTTTTAAATATAACAAAAATTTAAAAGAATTCGCTTTGTAAGACTTCAAAACAATACATATTGAATTCGAGAGAATTCAAAATATGAATTGCATAAAATTTGTAGACGATTTCAATGAATTAAAAAGAATTTGATAGAATTTCGAAAAAATTAAGAGTTCAGAGTTAGTTCCAAAATACGTTAAAGCTAATTGCTAAAAATATTTAAAACCTGTTCTAATTTTTGAAACTTTACGAAATCCCTCACTTCTTGTGAATAAATCTTTTGAAATCAATTAAAATATTATCAAATCCCGTGAAATTCTATTAAATCTTATATTAAACTTATTAAAATATTTTAAATCTTGAACAATATTTTAAAAACCCTTCAATCTTTCAGAACAGCCTGAAATATTTCAAATCCTTACAAAATTTTGAAATCTCTTAAATAATTTTAAAACTATAAAAAATGTATTGAAATTTTCAATATTTATTTAAATTCCTGTAAATCATTAAAATCTTTTTAAAGTTTTCCAAATCCAAGTTTCCGAATATTATAAAGGATTTTATAAAATCTTGAGAAATTTTAATACCTTTTAAAAGATTTTTCGAACAATTTTTAAGCACTTTCCACGAATTTTGAAGGATTTTTAGAGATTTTTAAAATTTCAGTGATTTTCACAGTTTTTAAAGGGTTTTAAGAGGTCTTACGAAATTTAAAAATGAGATTCAGGATTTTAAAATATTTTCAGAGGTTTCAAGCAATCTTAATAATTTTAAAGGATCATAAAGGATTTTCAACATTTGAAGATACCGAAGTATTTTTACAAATTTAAAAGAATTCATAAAGATTTTACTGAGAATTCTAAGATTTAAACAAAATTTACTGGATTTTAAGACATTAAAAAGAATTCCAAAATACATCTACGAATTCTAGACAATTTCATAAGATTTATAAAAAAATTATCAAATTTTAAAGGATCGCCGAATATTAAAAAGTATTTTGAGGAATTTCTAGCCATTTTAATGACTTTTAAAAAATCCTAATGCATTTTATTCCCACGAATTTGAAACATTTCATTTAATTTTAAAGGAATTTCAAAGATAACAAAGCATTTCGTAAAATTTCGAAATTTAATATTGAATTGCATGGATTTGAACCAACTTTAAGCAAATTTAGTTTTTTTTTTCGTATCTTGTGGCGATTTTCAAAAAAGTTAATTTTTTTTTAAATTTTATTATTTATGATTAAAAAAAACTACGCGTACTATTAAAACATGATTAATGACAAATTTATAGATATTATTTGGGCTAACATTGTACTCTTATTTTTTGGATCTTGGGTCATTTTTTAATTTGCTTAATTTTGTCTTAATGTTTTTTTACGATTAAATCAAAACCTAAATACTCTATCAAAAATAGTTTTTCAACAAAATTTTATACTTGTTTTATGTGGATATTGTCCACTAATTTTGTTTGTATCTTGTGTAATTTTTCTAAAAATTGTATAAACGCAAATTTTCAATGTTTTTTTTTGCAATTATTATAAAAAGTACGGTTCCTATAAAAATATGATTGACAATACATCTTTAGAAATTTTGAGAGAACAATTTTCGTTATTTTTGTTGTATCTTGCATAGTTTGACTATAACAAATAAAGATTTGTTTTAAATAAAATTTTTGACAATTAAAATGAAAAACCTGGTTGAAAAATACAATTTTTTTTTGAAAAGCATTTTCAATAGATAAATCCAGAAAATTTTGGATTAACAAACTCGTTCTTTCTTTTCAGATAAATAAATGACATATAACAAAAACGACAACAAAAACGACAAAAAGACACCGAAATAAAATCCATTTTTTCTTAATCAGCTAGTTCAAAAACTGTAAAATTTGAATAAATTTTCGAAACTCAATTTTCACATAAAACCAATACCTTTTCATTCAGATCGAAATGTAAAAATAGGAAGGAAACAGGAGGCAATCTCCTAATCTCTTAATCCCCTTACTTCTTTCTTTTGTCTTCTTTTTTTCAAATTGTAATAAAAAAATTAGAAAAAACCTATCCGCGTTCCGGTGTCCATTTATTACACCCTTTTGAAGGCAATAACAAATTTTTTATCAAACCAAAACTCATGAAGAAAACAGGATGTTCTTCCCATGTGATCTGACTGAAGACTAAACCTAGCACGTGACACCCTTATAATAGACCCCCTCATTCCAAACACAAACCACGCCCAACATATGTTATGAAATTCAAATCTCAAAAAAGGAAAATTCTAGGAAACCAAATTAAAGTTTATTTAAAATAAAAATATAAATTAAAAAAAACTGATTTTAGAATTTCATTAATTAGGTTATCATAAACATTAATAATTTTCTTCAAATAATTTTTTTTAATTTATAGATATTTTTTTATAATCTCTCTTCAATGTGAAGGTTTTTGTTGTATGTAAAAATTGAGTTCTGCACATTTTATAAAATTGTAATGTTTTGAGACCCCTTGAATCAAATAAAATATTTTTTACGAAGGTGTGTGTCTCTCTTAATGTCTACAGTAGTGGTAGTTAGTAGGCGCGATAACTTTCAAAAAAATTATTATCAGATTGGATTGAGCTTCAGCACATTATTCGAAGGCCTGAAGAAAAACAAAAAAGTCGTTAGCCAATGATTCTTTAAAAAAATTGATAAAGTTAAGATACTTTAAAAATGTTTGAGAACACTTTGTTAAATTAAAAAATTCTGTGTTAATCTATTTGCAGTACTCAGAAATTTAAACAATTTATGTTTACCACTTTTTAAAATAAATTTATCATAGTTGCAGCATTTATGAAATGTTATCATCATCATGTTTATCATCATAACCTTTTATTTATTTTTTTTTTGTTGAAAAATCGGAAATTCAACTTTTGATTGCGCAGGAAATAATGAAAAAAATTCAATTTTTTGGTAAAACTACACACGATACAAAAAAGGTGAACAGATAGATAGCATTTTTTGTTTTATTCGTAAAAAACAACATTAAAAATAAAGAAATGTAATTTTTGGACAAACGATCCAGGCTACGAAAGAAATAAATAAACAAAAGTTATTCATCCAAAAAATAGCTACAAATTTGTTATCAATCATTTTTTGATAAGGCACGTGATTTCGGTTTTATTCGTGAAAAAGAACATTACAAATAAACAAATTGAATTTGTGGAAAGAAAATACTAGGGAAAATAAAATGTTTAATAACAAAATAATTTTTAAATTGGATCTTAAAATTTTTTTCAATCTTTGTTTTTTTTTCTCACGAGATACTTGCAGAAAATGTGTTCGTTAAAGCCAAAACAACTTTAACAAAAGAGAATTCACATTAATTAAATTCAAGTTGTCGATGGCTCGACCTTTAATTTTAAAAGTTTTATGCAAAAATGTAGGGATACAATGATTACAAATTAATTTAATTAACTTGTTTAAAATGGAAATATTTTATGGAAAATTCATCTTCCTTTGTCAAAAATTTAACAACTTGGTTAGAAGTTGTATTAATTTTTTGTTAAAAATTTCTCAATTGGTTCAAGGTTTATCTCGCTGGTGAAAACTAACTTCTTTTAATTAAAAATTTAACTATTGCATTTGTGGTAAAAAATTTAGCTTCTTTGGTTAGAAATTTAAATATTTGGTTAAAATTGACTTTTTAATAAAAAATTAATTTATTCTGTTAAAAATTCATGTTTTTTGTATCAAATTAACCTAATCAGTTAAATTTAATCTCTTTGATTCAAACTATAAATTTTGGTTAAATATTCGTACTTTCTTATTGCGTTAATTTTTTTTTGTAATTTAAATGAAAATATTGTTTTGGTTAAAATATCGTCAATGAGATTTCTCAATGAGAATTTATCTTTTTTGTTTAAAAATTTAACTACCTGGTTGAAAGATAGCTATTTTGTTAAAAATAATTTTTGTCTACATGAAAATATGTCTATTCTATTATTATTTAAAAATGTATACTTTTATTTGAAAATTCATCTTTTCCATTTAAAAATTGAATTATTTTTTTGACACTTCGTCTTTTTGAGTAGAAAATTAATCCTCTTTTTAGAAAAATTATCATTTTTGTTAAAAATTTAACTACTTTGTTAAAAATTCGTACTTTTATGAACTTGAAATGTAACTATCCCATTTTTTTAATTTATATTTTTTAGTTAAAAATTCAACTATTTGGCAAAAAAAATTAGCTCTCCTCATTAAAAACAACATTGTTTCTGAAAAATAATTTTTCTAAGTTTAAAATATAAATATTTTGTTTTATTATCTTTTTTATTTGAAAAATTTAATTGTTATGTTTGAAATCTTCGTTTTGGATTGAAAATTTACACAATCATAAATGGAATCAAAAATATTAAACATTTGGTTAAGAATTAATTTTTTAATGTTTAAGAACTGATATATACTTTGTTAAAAATTTAATTTTTTTTTAAATTTATTTATTTTGATGAAGAATCAACTGCTTTTTCAAGTCCTTTTCTCGGAAAATTGTATCGATTTTAAAGTTTTTCAAAATAAATCAAATAGTTTTGGAAATTTTACCAAAATATAGAAGAACAAAGTTTGATACAGACATAATTATTTTACTTATTTTTGAGTATCATTCAAAAATTTTCATTTAATATTATTTATCATTTTTTAAAACGAATGAAAGAAAAAAGGCAAGTTTCGAATTAGCATATTCTTAATTGCTAATCATTACCAGTGATGCTTGGGGATGAAAATTTGTTATTTTAAAAATTTGGCTAATTTCATAAACGAGAAAGTCAACAACGATAATAATATAATTTATGGAAAATAAAAAAGTAACGATTTCTCTCTGCCAATAAATTTGCACTATATTTTTGTTTACATAATGTGTTTATAAAATTAACAAATAAGAATCAAGTATTACCTTATATACAAAAGCAAGTAATAATATCACCAAACTATTTACGTAAAAAAAATTTCTATTGTTCACTAATTTTTATTATAATTTGCTTATTATAACAAATAACATCACTTATCACTTTTTGCTTCCACAGACCCTTACGCATCAAAATTCAAGAGACACTGAGCATAGAAAACTTGTTTACAAAAAGATATGTGAATCTAAATTAACAATGTCATTTATAAGGTTATTTTTAACTTTGTTTTTTATATTCACCCTAACGAACCGAGCGCTGCGCGTGGACAGTAAAGTCATGCGACTGGACTAAAAAATTAATATCTCCATCGATTCTGTCTATCAATTTTTTTTAATCGAGGCAGAAAATTATAGGAAATAATATTTACACATCGACTGCTCAATACAATATGAAACCAACCCAAATTGAGTTACTCAGTATATAAAATCAAGTACATTTTTATCGATTTTAACTTTCTGGCCTAAAAATAAAAAGCAGGTCGTTCTGCAGCATGAAATATTTTTAATGGAATTCCATTCAAAAATTTGAATGAAAGTATGAAAAATTAAATTATTTATTCATTGATTTCCAGATTATAAATTATCTGTGCGTCTGAAAATTAAAGAAACAAAAAATGAACAAAAAAACATAATGTTAAAATTGGAATTTAAATTTAAATTTCAAAATTCCCTGATTCTTTATTGACTAATTTTTAATTTTCCCTGATCATTAATGTTCAAAAATCTGCATTTCAAATCTGATAATACTTTTCACATATAATCTTTATAAACGGAATAAAACAGCATTTCAGACACAAATCTAAAATTTTAAAATTTATTCATTTATTTGAAACAGACAAATTTCTTTTCTACTATAAAATATGGTTTTTAAGCAAATACTTGAATTTCAAACAAAATAATTGAATTTCCAATATAATAGTTGAATTTTCAACCTAAAAAGGCAAATTCCCAACAAAAAAGTGTTCTAGTTTATATTTTAAACAAGATATGACTTTTCAGCAGAATATAATTTTTCAGTATACTGATGCATTTTTATTCTACAAAAATGAAATTTGAAGCCAAGCAAATAATTTTGAAATAAAAACGATCAATCTCAAAAAACTATAAAAGTTACATTCTCAGTCAAAAAATTAATTTTTAACCAAACAAAAAGATTTTCCACTGAAAATTTAAATTTTTAATCAAACAAATAAGCCTTCGATGAAAAAGTAAATAAATTTTTAACAATCTAGTTTAACTATTACCCAGGTTGTTGAATTTTTATTCAAACAAATTCATTTTCAACCAAAAAAAATCCACTTTCAACAAAATAGATGAATTTTTAAGCGGAGAATAATAATTTTTAACCAAAAAGCTTAATTTTGATTTAAAAGAATGAAATTTCTACAAAAGCAAAAAAAATCGAATGAAAAAGACATTTTTCAAAAAATTGTGGAGTTTTTTGTTAAAAGGGATTTTATTTGTCTTTTCAGGATGAAAAAACGCATTTTTAAACAAGGAACAAATTTCTACGAAATAGGTTAAATTTTCAATGAAAAAAGACGTATTTTTAACCACAAAGAATTACTTTCAAACAAAATTGTTGAATTCTCTACGAAATGGATGTATTTTTATTTAAAAAAAGATACAATTTATTTTAAAATAGATGAATTTTCGTAAAAAAACAACAAATTTTCAACAAAAAAAAATAGTTGAACTTCAATCCAAGAAGATTCCAGTTGACTTATCGAAATAAAAATATGAATTGTTTCACAAAGAATAAGTTTCTACAAAAAAATTTTTTTTTTATGGAATAGTTGCATTTTTCCAAAAAAAAGATGAAATTTCTTTTAAAATAGATGAATTTTTATCTAAAAAAACAAAATTTTTTCAAAAAAATTATTAAATTTTCATACAAAAAAAAATTTTCAGTTGACTTTTTGAATTCAAAATAATGAATTTTTTAACAAAAATTAGTTTTTATAATAAAAAAAATCAATTTCCTAACTAAAAAGACGTATTTTTAACCAAAAAGAATGCATTTTTAACGAAATTGTAATACATAAAAATAAAGAAATTAAAATAATTATTAAAATAAAATAAAATAAATTAATTAATAAATTAAAATTAAAGTAATTGTTAACTGTTATGTATTTTGTTGCATATTAGTCTTTTATTTATTTGCTTTTGCAAATTAAAATCTTTTTGTTTAAAATTTAACTATAAAATTCTTGCTTAGGAATTTATTATTATTATTACTTTTAATTATCTACGAACATAGTTTAAGCTCGAACTAGTACCGTTTTAGTTGAAAATTGAACTATTTTGTCGTAAATGAACTTTTTTGTAGAAAATCAATTTTTTGGCTTGAAAATTCAACATTTTAGTCTAAAATTTGAGTATTTAATTAGGAATTGCTTTTTTTTTTGAAAATTTATATATGAAAATTACTTTGTTGAAATTTTCTATTCTCTATTTCGGCAAAAAATTAACCTTTTTTTTTTAAAATTCATCATTTTGGTCAAGGTTTAGTTAAAAATTTAACTATTTCATTCACAACAAAAAACTGAGGATAAAAATTATTGCAGGTATTTTTTTTTTTAATGATGCAGTTTTGATTTTTGTTTTAGCTCATTTTTGCGTCAGAATCAAGGTAAATTTTACCTTTCTTTTTTTCGTGTTGAAAATTCATGTTTCTTCATTGAAAATTAAATTTCACGTTGAAAATTCTTTTTTTCTGGTTTAAACGTCAAATGTTTTCAAAAAAATATAAGACTTTATTGCTTGATAATTGAACTATTTAGTTAAAAAATATCTATTTGTTTGAGGATTCAAATTCTTGTTTGAAAGCCGTATTTTTAGTTACGTCAAAATGATAAAAAGTTCTTTTGTTTTAGTTGAAAATTCGCTTTTTAAACTGAAAATCTAATGTGTTCATTTACAGAAAAAAGTTTATCTTTTTTCGTTGGATCGAAATGATTGATAGCTGATTTTTTTTACAAAGATACTTTTTAAACTTAAACTTCAACTATTCCATTCTTGTTTAAAAGCTTATCTTTTTTCAGTTATCTTTAAATTCAACTGTTTTTTAATTTTAATTAAAATCTTTTTATACTAAATGTCATATATTAGTTGTTTTTATAAAAATTCTTTTTTGTTTTGATTGCAAAATCAACTATTGGGTTTATACTTGAATTTCGTCAAAAATCCATTTTTTGCTTAAAAATTTATATTTTTAGTTGAAAATTGAATAAAACATAAATATAAATAAATCATAAAGACATAAATAAACTTTTTGTCTAAAATTAATCTTTTTTTTTGTTTGAAACTCAAACCACTTGGATGAAAATGAAACTACTAAATTTTTGTGTGTTGATGACATTAGTCTTCAGTGTATCGACAAAAATTTATGTTTTATTTTTTTATCTGAAAATTGTGATTTGTTACATATCCTTTGCGAACCCCTTCCTATGTGACACCGGCCTCTTTTTATAATTAAATTTTTTTATAAAGGCTGCTTTATATAGTTTTACATTTATTTAAAAGCCAGAATTCTCTTATAGCTTCGAATGACTTCCACTTTTATTCAAATCCCTCTAAAATATTTTAAAAATTCGATTTGACTGCCGTATTGAATCTACTAAAATCTCTGTTCTCTTCATTGTTTCTTTTTTGTTTTTTATGTAATTAAGCACATAAAAACAGGGAATAAAACGAGACCAAACCCAATCGTAACCCTAACCGAAAAAAATCAGGAACAAAAAAAAACGTAGAATTGTTTATAATACGTTCACTAGAATTATTTTCATTTGTTTATTTATCGAAAAACTTTACTGCATTCTTATAGAAACTTAACAAAAGAAAGTGGTTCCCTTCTAACTAAACCTGAAAATTGTTTCCGTCAGTTTTCAAAACCAACTAAAACCGGAAAGTATATTTCGTCTCATTCCATGGATAACAATAATGACTACAAGGTTCGTATTAAAGAAATTGGTGCCTTCTGAGGGTCTGTAGTTGACTGAATTCCCATGACATTTGCATTATACGAGATAATTACTTGAGGGGGTGTTAGGGGTACGGATTTGACGTTCAATCCGCTCCAGTCTACCATCTACATTCCTGCGAATATTCCACTCCAGATATAGTTCATGTAGCTGGTAGCACCTACAACCACACAAAGAAACCCACGCAGTCTCACACACACAGTCTCAGAGTCATCCCCACACAGAGGAGGAGCGGGAATAGGGTGGTGTACAATATCCGGAGAATAGATTGAAGCATATCGTGGAGAATTGAGGAATGAGGTAAGGAGAGACCTTCCATCTTTCCCGCCCTTGGCCCTATATCCCCCGAAGTAAATGTCCATTCTTTCCGCCTGTCCCTTCTTAATTTACCAGCCTATTATCGCCCTTCCTACTCCTATTTTCATCTCGGGTGTGGATCTACAGCTGAACGTTCAGAGGGTGCCACTTGAGGTTCCCCTTCATTAAGATGATAATGACAAATCCTAGATACTAGTGTTTCAACATAAGGTTCCTTATAGGGATACTGTTTTTTCTCTTTGAGATCATTTTCGTTTTGGTACACGGAGAAAAATAGATGTTTACCATTAACATCTAGATGATTCAGAGTTAGGAATTAAAGGTTTAACTATAGGATAATCCTCTAGGTATTCAATGTTTGTTTCTGTGGATATTAAAGATAGACAATGCAGAACGTTCTCATATAGAAAAAGTTTTTTAAAACAGAGAAAAAACTAGGATTTTCATTTTGTTTCAGGTTATTTTCTAACAAGCTCATTTTGAACATCAGCTTGAGGTTGAGCTTCACTCTCTTGACCAATGTCTAATTGAAAAATAATTGAATTGTTTTCAGTCTTCGTATTCCGCAGAATTAACTAATCATTGTTCAGTTTTGTTTCAGTATATTTTGACGCCGTTTTTTGGATAAAAATAAAATTTTCTTACTGTGAAACGGCATTTCCTCATCAGTTTTACTCTAGACTCAAGAGAAAGATTTGTCTTCAAGGAAAAGCATTGTCCCTTTGCCTGTTTTGTTTTGTTCCATGTTAATGTCTCTATCCTTAGTGGTACAATCTCATACTTTAAACATCTATTACTGAACATCAAATTTTTCTCTGTGTAACATTTCCGAGAATACAAAGATTTAAAATTTTCATCCAAAAGTATATCAATTTGTTGCAGTAGGAAAAAGAGCTTATCATTGTATACACACTACACTAAAAATTACAACTACATTCACATCTTCCTATCTGATTCAGGGTGGCTGCAAAACTTTATTTTTCAAATGCCCTGACTTTTTCCTGATTAAAAGATAACTAATTTTTTTTTCTCAGGAGCAAGAACTGTAGATTGTGGAAAATATTATGTATAATTTTTCTTACAATGCATAAGCTAAATATAAGTTTTCCACCATGGCTGTCTATAATTATTTAAAAATAAAAAGTATAATCTTATAAAGTTTTTTATATAGAAAATTTTATGAACGGAAAATTGAAAAAGTTACATAAATTAACTAATAAGTATTAATAATGATGATAATGTTATTTTGATTCAAAAGTATTTAATGAAATTGAAAAGAATCTCAGGCGAAATTTAAAAAATTTCCTTGATATTAATAAATTTTAGTGAATTCAGAGGAATTCAACAGCAATAAGAGGAATTCGATAAAACTTATAAAAATCAACGTGAATGTATGTGCTTGAAGTTCAGAACGGTCAAATTAATGAGATTTTTTAGTAACGAATTTTTATAATAAAAATAGAAGTGAAATATTAATTTATTCTTATTACAAAATATAGATTGCAACAACAAAAAATGAAATTACATTATTTTAAGTTTTAGTTTGAACAAAATTTGTAGATAAAATATAATTGGGAAAAATATTTCCTTCATTTTAAGGCTTAGAACTTCAAGTACATGGTCATTGTAAGAAAAAAAGTTAATTAAAAACCATTAAAAATATTGGAACGGCTCATGTAATTCAGAAAGTTCAAAATGAGTTAAACATTTGTTAAGAAATTTCAAAGGAATTTAATAAAAAGTCTGATAATCCCAGGATAGTTCAAAATACTTCAGAATAAACAAAACAAAAAGTTTTAAAAATCCAATAAATTAAGTAGCATTAGGTGAATTGAGGAGCATTCGATAAAATTTGAAATAATTCCAAATAATTTAAAATAATTTAGGATAAATTATTAGGAATTCAGAATCAGTTTTAAATAAATTAAAATAAAATATTTTAAGACCTTTTAAATACTGTTAAATTACCTAAAATAAGGCAAAGTTTCCTGTAAATCTTTTAAAATATCTAGAAACTTTTTTAAGCTCTTGATAATATCTTGAAATTTTAAAAATAACTATGAAATATTTCAAATCCTAAAAGATCTTTTAAAATCCTAACAATCTTGAACCTAAAAACTTTTAAATTATTTTTAAAAAAGCCTTCTAAATGTTAAAATTAATTGAAAATTTCTTTTAATATTTCTAAATACTCTAAAATATAAAAAATCCCTTCAAATTTTTTAAAGCTCTTGAAAATTCTTCGGAATTTGTTTATACACCCTAAAATCTATCAAATTCTTTAAAACTTTTTTAAATTATTAAAATAAATTGAAAATTCGTACAAAGATTTTGAAATGATTTCCAATAAATCACCAAAATTAATTAAAAACCTTTTGAAATATTTTAAAATACCCTAAGATATTTAAAATCCTTTAAAATATTTTAAAATACGTTCAAAGTTTTTAAAGCTCTCTTTTATATTTCATGGAATTTTGAAAAAAAGGTCCTAAAATATTTTAAATGCTTTAAAATCCCAATTAATTACTGAAATCGATGGGAAATTCCTAACAACCTTTTTAAAAGTTCTTAAATATTTAAAATAATTTTAAATCCGGTTGAATGACAAAAAATTTTAAAAAATGCCTTAAATTATTTTAAAATATCTTTAATTTTTTAAGTTCTTGAAAATTCCTTAGAGTTTTTGAAATTACCTTAAAATATTTCAAATTCTTTTAAATATTTTAAAGTCCTTTTAAAATTCCTTAAAATCTCTTTTAATTATCGAAATAAATTCATATTCCGTGAAATATTATTAAAACTCTCTAAAATATTTCAGATCTTTTGAGATGCGTTAAAAGTTCTTAAAACTCTTGAAAATCCATCGGAAATTTAAAAAAATGTTCTAAAATTTTTTAGTCTTTTTGGATTTAAAAATTCTGTCCTGATTTTCAAAGCTCTTGACAGCTTCTTTCAAATTAAAAAATACTTTGAAATACTTCAAAAATGAAAAAAATAAAAATATTATATTTTGTCGGAATTTTAAAGAATACCCTAAACTTTTTCAGTTCTTTTGAAAATCCTTAAAATTATTGAAATCATTTGAAAATTAATAATCATTCAATAAAATAAAATAAACTATCATGAATTCAAATTATTGAAATCGATTGAAAACTTCCTTGAATTTTTTTAAATTTTCTAACATCTTTGAAAAAATTGTCGTTTTTTAGAAATAACCTAAATTGTTTAAAAATATCAAAATCTTCTAAATCCCTTAATTCTTGCAAATAAATTGTTTTAAAATTTAATATAATATTATAAGTAGCGTCAATACATGAACTGTGATATTTCCTGAAATCCTGGTAAATTTAATAAAACATCTATTGAGACCCTTTACAAATTTTTTTAATCATTTAAATCTTCAAAAATATTATAAAATTATTTCGAGTATTTCAAAACATAGCCCTCAAATGTTTTTAAGTCCCATCAAATGAATAAAATCTTTCAAAATTCCATGAAAAATGGTTCATCTTTTAAAAACTCCTGGAAATTGTTGAAAATATCCTAAAATATTTCAAACCCTTTGAAAATTTTTGAAATCTTTTGAAATACCTTGAAACTTTTAAAAGCATTGAAAATTCCCCGTAAATTTGAAAAATCCCCCAAAATCTTTCAAATCATTTGAAATACTTTTAAATTAATGAAATCTATTTCAGAATCCTTTGCATTTTTTTAAACTACTTGAAATATTTTTAAGTCTTTAAAATCTTATAAGAACTGCTAAAATATTTCAGAAAAATATATACAATTCAGAAATAGGTATAGACCTCAATTCAATTGTGTTTAACCATGGATTAAAATATTTTAAAAAATTACCAAATTGATCTTCTAATGTCGAAAAATCAATATGGTGAGTTTTTCCTCAAACAGCAAAATAAATTTTGCCATTTTTTCAAAATTCCTGACTTTCATTGCCTGAAAAAATTCCCTGATTTTTTCTGATTTCTAGTTCTTCCCTGACCTGCGGCCCCCCAAATTAGAATAATTAGAGATGTAATGTTAAAAATAAACATTCGAAAAATTCTAGTTATTATTTTTATTAATGCTGAAACTTAATAAACATTTTTTTACATTGTGGCTTTTTTTTTGACCTCCTAGACTTTTTTAAATGATGATAAATTTTTGCCATTACCTACATCTGACATAACGAAATTATTTTTAAAAATGTATTTTGTACAATTTTCATTATTGGACACTTTTATTTCATTATCTTTCATGTGATCCGTGTCTAAATAATATTATAATAAAAAAACTTGCAGTACAAATATCTGGATTTTGTTGGTAAAAAATAGACATAGCCTTTTTTAAATAACCACATTTTGTATTTGTTCCCAAAATTAGTGTTGAAATTGTGACGAGCTAGCCAATTAAATATTTTTTCATTAAATATAAGTTTCATTTTATATAAATAAATTAGATGAATTTTATTATTATTATTATTTTTAAGAATAATTTTAATGTATGAAATAATTTTTTTTAAATTTCCGAATTATCAATTTCTTTAATTAAATTTGTATCTGATATTAAGAATGCCCTGGTTCTAAATAATTATTACAAATTTTTAAAGACTTTTCTAAGCGTTCTTTTTAAAAAAATTTTTGGCGCTGAAATTGTTTATTTAACAAAAAATATACAGTTTTTTATCTTTTTTATCATTTTTATTTTAAATTCTTATAATTATTATTTTCGCAAAAAACTTTTTTCCTAAATAATTATAATTTTAATAGAGCACGATTAAAAAGAGTTAAAAAGAATCATCTGGGAAATAAACTCAGCCCTTGATAATTCAAATTTGATAATAATTACATCTTTTAAAAATTTTTCTACATAATTTAATTTAATTTATTTTTTTTTAATAATGCATAGATTTCTGCATTAAAATGCAAAGCTATTAAAATTAAGTATCTCTTCTTTGCTTACGTAAATAATTTTTCAAATTATTTAATTTTGAAGTAGTCCGTAAATAATTATCCTTATATGTATATATCATTAACGATTAACATTTTTCTGGAAATTTTTCTTATTGTATGGTATTATTTATATGTAAATTAATCGCAGTATTATAGAAGAAAACTTCTAAATATTGAATATTTTACATAAAAATCCACTCTTAGCTGAATTCAAAAACTTTAAGATGGAATTTTGTTGATGGTCACCGTATCTATTATGGCATGAGTTTGAGGGAGCGTCAAAAAAGAGAAATAACTTCTTCATATTTCATATCTAATCTTCTTCAATTTGTTGAGTACTCTATTCTCAGATTTTTCCAGATTGAAGTCGTGAAAAATTGGCAAATATAAATTTTTTGCCTTAAAATGTTTATCTTTCCCCCATTCAGAGATTTCATAAATATTAGTGTAGTCTAAAAAAGTATTTATTTTTTCTGATATGGTACCCCTACAAAGCTTTCTCTGTGGATTAAAAGTGGCACCCGATTTTTTGTAGATATGAAAAATATATATTTAGAGCTTTTGTTAATAAAATAAAGATTTGTTTTTCAAAAACCGGCATGAAGGACCCTTAAATATTTTTTTGTTTTAAATCCCGCCAAAACTTCTAGTAAGGGATTTCACCCAAAAGTGTATAATTGACACATGTCGAGGTAGGAAAAACAATGTCAGCGATTATTTAAATTAAAAAGGCAGTTTATTTATAAACAACCATTTTTTCTTTTAAAAATAAGGAGAAATTTTAATATCTAAAAGAAGCACTTAATGGAAGTACTATTTGAGAAAAAATATAAAATGTTTTTTGGACCTCCAATGTCCATAAAAAGATGTTGAAAGTAGGCGATCTTCCCTAACGATCGTGTCGTATTTCCCCCTTCCATACTTTATCTTTGCCCGATTTCCCACATCTTCACTTCCCTAATTTTCCAAATTTTCTCTTACTCCCTACTTCCCTTTCTCTCATTCCATACCCTGCTAAATTTTCTCTTTGCCCTTCCCAGGCATTTTAGACCTCTTATTACAATCATCCTATAACTAATATTACCTTAAGCTAATATTCCTCCTACCACTTTTATTCCCTAGTTACCTTCTCCTTACTTTCCCACATCACCCCTTTCCTACTATCCACAATCCTGTTTCAACTCATACTTTCTTTTCTACTGTCACATAATTTTCTTTCTACTTCTTCTCTTCTATCCTTGTAACCTCAATCTTCTTCCACTTCCATTCGCTCACTCTTTCATTCTATGCTTCTCTTACTCTCACACCGACCCATTCTCACTTCGTACTTACCATCTCCTGACTTTTCTTGATAACCTTTTCTTACTTTTCCCAATCCCCTTCCAAGCTATACTTCGGTTTCCACCCTTTCCTGATTTTCTTTCTACCTCTTCTCTTCGTACCTCCGCTACTCTTTTTACTCTTCCTTTCAAGCCCTTTAATACCTAATTCCTTACATCCTCAATCTCATTATTTTAACTTTTCTCTCTACACCAACTTCTCCCAATCTCTTCCCAACCTCTACTTGTCCTTGCTTCCCTTATCGGCTAAGCTTCATCTTAAATGTAATCCTAAAGTATACTTCGCCTCTTTCAACTACTTTTCGCTTGACATACAAGCCTTTCTTTTTAAACTGCCCTACCCATAATTTATATCACCTTCTATTACTATCCACATCTTCCCTCCCCAACCTTCCTCCCTACCTCTCCACCATATACCTTCTAAGCTTTGCCTGCAATTTCGCTTCGCTACTTCCCCAATGCTTCCCCTAATATTTCAATAAAATCCCCTTTTTCCTCTCCTACCACAAAAAAGTTACACATAGTTTAGATTTAGTGGACAAGACTGCAACTCTTCCTCTCCACCAATATTCCTCCTCTCCTGCTTTAACTCTTACAGTTTTCTATATTTTCCACCATTTCCTTAGATTTTATCCTCTACTGCTCTATCCGATTATATCGTATCGTCCCCTCCCTTCTACCTTTGCGATTTTTTACCTTTTCTACTTACCCTAATCTCAACTCATAACCCACTTCCATTTCTACTATTCTGGATTACGCTCTTTGTCAATCTGCTCTTCCTCTCTATCTTATCTATATCATAATTCACTTACCCTCACTCTCTATCTGTAACTTTTTATTTCCTGAATCACCCCCCCCCCTTCTTTTTCTGTTTTCCCAACTATTTCTCCCAATGCTTACATCCATTAGTTCCCTTCCCTGCTTATCCTTTTCTTCCCTGTCCTATTCTACTTCTCCGCAAGATCTCTCCCTATGTCATTCTACTCTTCCTCTTGATCTATTTTGCATCCTAATTCCCCTACAGTTACTCCCCTCCTGTCACTTTTCCTTTCCTAATCTACGACCCTTTACTTTTTATGATTTCCCTACTGTTTCTCCCAGTCTTTACATCCAATAGTTCTCCTCTCCTTTTAATTCTTTTTTTCCCTTTTTTATCCAACTTCTCCTATAAATCCCATCCCCTTACATTATTTGTCCTCCTTTTTCTCATCTACTTCTTTTATTATGCTTTTCTTGCTTGCCACAATTTCCAAAATCTTCTAACGTTTCTCTTGATTCCCTGTTATTTTTTAAATTTATTCCATACTCTACCTTCCATGTTTAGTGTCTCCTAGCCTACTTTCTATAATAATTTCCAATCACCAACTACACCTTGCCCCCCCCCTTATTTCTCCTATTTTAATTGCACTTATCACATCCATCACTTCCTGTTTCCTGCTTTTTCGATTTTTCCAACCCATCCCACCTATCCCACCTCTCGCACATTCTTCATTCCCGCACATCCATTCCCAGCCCTACCTTCCCATCTACCATCATATCTCTTACTATCCTTATCATACATTCTTTATCCCTACTTTCCTTCCCCCTTACTTTTACTTCCCCTCTTTCCTTCCAAATGCGACTTTACCATTCATCCTCTCACCCACTCTACTTATCCCTACTTTCGAACATACTGCTTCTTCGCATTTATTTCCAACTGGCATTTCCTCTCCAAATTTCCCTCTCCTAATTTTCCTCTCCTAATTTGATTTTCCTCTCCATACTTCCGCTCACTTGCCTACCTGTATTAAAAGTACGGATGGATGGATGGACACCCGAACAACATTCGAAGAGTTTCTACCGCAGGTTACGAAACGCTAAATAATAAAAAGTATATCGAATCTGCTGAAAAATCAGACGAACGAATTTTTAGAAGGCACTCGAAGAGACAAATCTGGCATCAAAAACGACTAATTGCTAAAGAATTAGAACAGTATAGAACTCACCTCTCTCGAGTGTGACGACCCTCCTCATCGTCCTCCTCCTCAATGTCGTGAAGCCGGGGGCTTAAGCGATGTTGAGTTCCACCCTCTCGAGAACTATCTTCCTCTTTTGGCAACGGATCCCTCTCGTCTTCAAGATCGTCGAGATCCTCGTCAAGGTCACCGAGAGGGGCGCGTTGCTGATTGTTTATCAATGGAAGCAAAATTTTCTGCAGTTGATGTTGTTTCTGTATGCAAGGTGCTTTCCTCGTAATCTCGGGAGTAGGTCCGGAAATGGATTCACTCCCGACGCCTCCGCCGCCGCCGCCGGCGCACGGCAGGCAACAAGACCACGCGCCCCCCACTTCGACACCCTACCACCCCTCAGCGTCGAAACTAACTTCTGTTGCCAAAAATTGCACAATTTTTCACTCAACACTGTAAAACACTTTACGATTCTCACCTTGTTTCAGCCACAAGTGCTGACTAGATCCAACCATTCGACAATAGCCTAAAGGTTTTACAAATTTCGGTAGCCAATTTTTCTCAACTTCTTTTAACGTTTCGGTTTAGATTGAAAGCATTCAAGTGATACTTCTTTCAGGATTGGAAAAGTTTCTTCTTTAAAATTCTTTTGGCTTTACTTTTTCTGGCTGATGACCTGGATTCACATCAGTCTTCTTTTCACGGAAGTGCGCTCTTCTTTTTAAAGTAACTGGATTCGTTCTTCCGTGTTCCTCGCCAGAAAGAAATTTTATCGATCGATATTATATTTATCGGCACCCTTACTCTACTTCTACTCTTTTTTTGTCCTTTTATCATATTTTGTTTATGGCGAATGATAAATCTACATCTTAACTCTGGTATAGGGAGACCCGGTCTGGTGGGAAGAACCATTTTAGGCAAATGTAAATTTCACCTTGAAAGAAATGTCGGAACACATTCCTATGTAAAAACTCACACATTTCTGTTTTCTTTTACTATTTATACCTATTTAGAAATATCTTAAGATTTATATCGAACAGTTGGAATCATTAGTCGAGAGTACTTGGAAGCTAAGGAGCACAGCCGAAAGCTTAAGACAAAATTATCCTACACACTTTATTGTAAAAGTTTTAAGTTGAAAACTTGGAAAGAGATTTATATGACTTCTATAAATTCAAAACTCATGATGCGAAATGGTTCTGAAGTGATTATTTGTTGACGTGGTACATTGGGAACGTTTTTCCCATTTATCTTTGAACTATCTGCTCCACATCCATTGTTCTTCTGGAAAGTCGGGAAACGGATTTCCAGCTCTTTTGTTTTTCCACATTTCCAAGCAGGTTCTTCCTGGATTTCCTCTGGCTAGTACATCCCAGATGTTAAATTACGGTTAATTTATTCATTCGGCATAGATCAAAACCTCTTCTAATTGGATGCCGTCTTTTATCGACAACCCAATTATTTACTGCGCTTTGGTCGCCAATTTTCAATATGGTAAAGCGGCGTCACGTCCCAGTGATTTAAAAATACAATCTAGCGATTCACAAACACCCTCAAGATCAAGCACGCAGGTTCCAGTTCCTGCCGAATGCTTTATTTTCCTCAGAAAATTAGCGTTAATTAATATTCAATATATTCATAGCAAAGGCAAATGTGATTGTCGATCTCGAAATCCAGCAAGCATGTTAGTTTTCTTCCTGGATACTGAATGATGACCCTGAATTTGAAAAAAATTTCGGTATGAATTGAGTCGAAAAATTCAGGGCCCAAAAAGTTTCGCATTTTGACACAATTTTTGTAGTTGGAAATTAAAATGGTATAAAATGGTGGTCCGAAATTTTTTTTCTCAAATGGTACCCTTAACGAGTGTTCCTTTTGGCATCAAAATGAGCCCTGCTTTTTAGGCAAAATAAAAAATATATATTTAAACAAGGATTTTATTTTCAAGAACCGGCTTGAAGGACCCCTGTGTGTCGTATTTTTTTCAAATGTTTACTATGAGTACGTGGAAGTAAAAATAAAAAACAGTGATTATTGGAATAGAATAAAAATTTACTTGACAAAAAACGAAAAAGAGGACCCGAACATATTTTTTCTCAGTTATATGAAAAATCAAAAATAAAATCTTTTCTCAGACCACGCTAGTTGCTAGTCCGAATTGAAAAAGTTTCTAGTGAAAAATTAACTTTATATTTTAAGGAAAATTTTAATTTTTCTAGACTAATATTTTTAAAGTATTGAAAATGAAAGTTAATGCTAATTTAAATTATTATGAATGAATAAATGATCGGAAGTCCTATTTCTTAATCACAGGCTTCACAGTCTTTTTCCTATTCCCCACTTTTTCTCGTTTTTCCACCTCAATGCGAGTTGAGTTTATAGATGTCAATAACAAAATCTAACTATTTTAGGTTAAAAGCTGATTATTTTTGTGTGAAAAATCCATTTATTTTGGTTGAGAACTTATCTGTTTTTGTCACAAATTTTATATTTTTCTGGAAAATTCTAAATAAAGCAAAAACTGATGTTTTTTATTTGGAAATTCAATTGTTATATGGAAAATCTTTCCTTATGGGTTCATGAATCAACTATTTTGATATAAAATTCAATTATTTGATTAAAAATTCAAGTTTTAGCCACAATTTTTTTTATTGGTAGAAAATTAATCTTCATGTTTAAAAATTCAAATATTAAACAATGAGCCACATCAATCTTTCTAAAAAAATTAATTTTTTTACTTTCGTGAAATATCTTCTTATTTTTCTTGTTTGTAGAGGATTTTGGTCTGTGAAGCCCGTTATCAATATAGCTAGAAAAAAATTGTTTTCCTTTTTCAAAAGTGTGTGTCAGGGGGGGGGGGGGGGGGGGGGGGGGGGGGGGGTTCACATACAAAAGGTGTGTAGCCCAAAATTTGAAACATTTTTAGCCCTGAAAAATCTCACTGTTTTTCAATTTTAAAAGACAAGAGTTATGTTTGAGAAAGCAGGAACCTTTTTTTGCTGAATCGGCTGCAATAATAAAACGTAAAATAAAAGCAACAAAAGTATGATTTCTTCAAAATGTTACCGCCAAGCTTCCTAGTCTGGAAAATTAAAAAAAAATATCTTAAATTAAAAAATCAGCTAAAAAAAGGTGTAAAATATAGATATCGTGAAACGAGGCTGACCGATACACAATGGATAAACCGGACCACTCACAGTTTCACATTTTATAAATAAATAAATTTTCTTCTAGTAGAAAATCCAAGAGTTTTTGATGGCTTTCCTTAAATTAAAGACAAAATTTATTTAATTTGTTGTTGGGTTCAGTTTCAGCGGTAAGTTTGAATAAAAGTAATATTTACATAAGGTCAAAATTTTCTGTATTTTAGTGAAATCGAGTAAAAGACATTAGTAATTGTTTAACAAAACTTATTTTGCAAATTTTTTTGCGATATTTATGCAACTTATATTTGTCTTAACAAACGTATTAAAAATTTTAACTAAGATCAGATACATTTATGGCTATAGAATGATTTTCATAAAAAGTTTGGAATTTTGATGAGCTTTTGCAAAATGCTATTCACAAACATTTTTTGAAGCGGCCGTACTCAAATTACGTATCAGATTATAGGCCCTCTTCAAGACCCTTTCCCCCTCCCCCTGCAATGAACCATCACAAAATATTTCTACCCCCCCCCCCCCGCTCTTATCGTACGTATTATATAGTTTCCAGAAATAATAAGATATGGGATTTGAGACAAATATAAATTTTTTGTGTTTAAATAAAGTTTTACAGGGTGAAAATTTCATTTTCAAACTTCTCAGATTTTTCATTAAACAATTTTTTATCTCTCCTGACTAATAATATTCAAATACCAATATTTTAATCTGGTCATCTTTTTAGGATCGGATCTTTTGTAAATGGAATAAAAAATAGTTCAGATGAAAATGAAAATTTAAAATCTACCATAAAAGATACCTTTTTAACCAAATACTTGAATTTTCAATTAAATTAATAAATTTCCAACCTAAAAAGATAAATTCTCAACAAAGCACTGCAAAAGTTGATATTTTAAGCAAAAATGATGAAATTTCTTCTTTTTTAAAAAGTAATTTTGCAAACGAATAATTGATTCCTTAACAAAGTGTTTCAAACAAAATAGTTGAATCCTCCGACAGAAAAGATTAATTTTCATCCCAACAGTTACACTTTTAAATCGAAAAGATAAGTTTTCAAAAAATGTGTTTAAATTTTCATACACAAAAGTTTTTTGTTTAACTTTTTGACATTAAAATATTAGTTTTAAACAAGAAGTGAGTTTCTTATTAATATACTTCAATTTTTAAACCAAAGTTACGAATTTTCAACAAAACAGTAGAATTTTCAACTAAAAGGGATGAGTTTTTAATAGAATTATTGAATCTTTAAATAAAGTGCTACATTTTTATCCCGGAAAGATAAATTTTCTACTAAAACAGATGAATCTTTGTATTAAAAAAAATACAATCAATTTGAATGTTTACCTAAAAAAGATTTCAGTTGACTTTTCGAAACCAATATATGAATTTCAAACACGTAAATTTTCAAAAAAAAAACAAAGTTTAACTTTCAACCGGAAAGAATGATTTATCAACTAAGTTTTTCAATTATTAACCAACCAGTTCCATTTTTATCAAAGAAAGTGCAGTTTTTATCAAACTAGATGCATTTTCTGAATGAAAACAAAAATTTTCAAAAACAAAAAATAGTTAAATTTTAATGCAAAAAAGGTTTTCATTTGACTTTTCAAAATCAAAATATGAGTTTTAAATAAGTAGTAAATTTTCAGCACTCACAATGGAATTTTTAATCAATAAGGAAGACTTTTTAACAAAAATTTTGAATTTCTAACCAAACATTTTCATTTTTATTTAAGAAAGATGCAGTTTTACTGAAATATATGAATTTTTAAATTGAATAGACAAATTTTCAACAACAAAAGATGTTGAATTCTCATCAAAGAAAGAGTTTAGTTCACTTTTCAACACCAAAATCTGAATTTTGAACAAGTCAGTTTTCTACGAAATAGTAAAAAAAAATTGGATAGTTTTTGCTGAACATCAATAAATGAGGACCAGAATCTTAAACTTGTAATATTTTTGACCTTAAATCGTATATCAAAGGAACAAAACAAATTGAATTTAAATTGAAAAGTTACAAATTTCGCTACACAGGTTTCATTTGCGCATAAATTAAAATTCATAATAAATTTCTGTACAATTATTATTTATAATTTAGAAATCCTTAAAACTCACATTACAAGATATTATAAAAAACATTAGCGCCGCCCATTAATTGACTGATTAAATAATACTAAACACATAATTAATAATTTCTTGGATTTATCTGTAAAGTCCATAAATTTGAACAATAATTCAAACAAATTCTTATTTTATCTTCATATAATTAAAATTCAGAGCATAATATATTTATTTAGCTTAAAACTCTAACTTTTCAAGTAAAAATATTGAATATTCGAAAAGAAAAATGTACTCTTAACAACTACTCGAATTTTCAACCGAAAAGATCAAATTTTTGACTTAAATGATAAATACTTAACTGGAACACTTGAATATTTAACCAAAAAGATAAATTTCGACACAAAAAGATCAATATTCTATAAAAAATACTGTTTTTCAGAAAATGTATGAATTTTCTAAAAAATAATCAAATTTTCAATAAAATAGTCAAATCTTAAAATAAAGAAAATCAATTTTCGTTAATAAAGATGAATTTCAACTATCACGCCAGTAGATTTGTTTAAAAAAAATATATCTAAATTTTTAGCTAAAATTAGAACTATTCAACTGAATTAGGTGAAGTGTCAACCAAAAAGATAAAATTTCAAAGTCAATTTTCAATAAAAACAGACTAATTTTTAACCAAAGAGTTACATTTTTTCTAAAAAATTCAATTTTCGATGACAAAGATAAATTTTTAATTAAAGAGTTTAATTTTTACCCAAGCCCTTTTATTTTCCTCCAAAAAGATGAATTTTTAAAATAAAGTGATGAATACTTAACTTCAGTACTTAAATTTTCAACCTACAAGATGAATTTTTAAGCAATGAGTTTTCATTAAAATATATGAATTCTGAACAATATGGTAGTTGAATTTTGTATTTAAAAAGACAAATTTTTAAATAAATAGTTGAATTTTTAACTAACAAATTTTAAATTTCATTAAAAAACGTAACAGTGTAATTTCAAGTTTAAAAAATGGAAGCACAATTTTTAAACAAAAAATATAAGTTTACAAAAAACAGATTGGATTACATAAAAATACAAATATTCAACTAAAAAATATAATGTGTAACTCAAGAACGATAAATTGTTAATCAAAAATAAAGTGGTTAAATTTTCAGTTAAAAAAATCAACGCTGAAGCAAAAACATGAATTTTTAACTGAAAACGACAAATTTTTAAACAAATAGTTGAATTTTCAGTTAAAAGATTATTTTTCAATCAAATTGACTTTTTCTCTTAAAAAGAATCATTTTTAACTACAAAATATAACTTTAATTGAAAAAAGATAAATTATTTATCAACCAAATATTTTAATTTTCATTAACGAAATTTATTTTAGATCAAATTGCTAAGGTTTTAAGTAAAATCATGAATCTTAAAATGAAATAATTGAATTTAAAACAAAAACGATAAATTTTCGACAAATAAGATTAATTTATATAAAAAAGAGTATATTCGCCTAAAAAAGATATTTTTTCAATCCGAAATTGAATAGTTAAATTTTAAGTCATGAAAAAATTATTTTAAGCAAAAAAAAATTCAGAAAATAGTTCAATTTTAAAATCGAATGGTTAAATTTTCCGAAAAAAAATCATTTTTAGCGAAAGAAAATAGTAAATATTTAACAAAATCGCTTACTTTTCAACCAAATGAATGATTTTCAAATAAAATTTTTTGATTTTAACCAAAAATTGAATTTCTTTTTCAAAAAAGATGAATTCTAGACCACAAATTTATCAGTTGATATTTCGAATGAAAAAGATTTTAATTTTTGGTTCAAAAAACAATTAAATTTGACAAAAAAAAAGAAAAACTTTTCGACAGGAGATGAATTTTCAAAGGAGAAAGCAACTGTTGAATTTTCAGCAAAATACATTAATTTACAACCAGATTCTTAAAATTTCAATTAAAAACGATGAATTTTCAATGAAAAATAGAGTAGTTCACTTGTCAGTTAAAAAATTAATTTGAAAAAAATGATTTTTTAAGAAAATACTTAAAAACAGTAATATGAAGATATTTTTACAAGTGAAACATCATCCTTATTCATTTTTGTATTGAAATAAACAAAATCAAGGTCTTAAAAATACTCCCTGATCTTAAAACAATCCCTGACATTTCCAGATTAAAACAATTTTAAATTCCAAATAAATTTTAATATAATTATTCAAAATAATGATTAAAAAAATCATTTTTAACTGAAATAGATTTAAATAAATTCAATACAAAAAGTCGATTTTTTAATATTTGAAGTAAAAAATTGAGAAGCTTTTCAAGAGTTTCCGGTGAAATGTAGAATATGTCTTTATATTTTTTCCAAAATATAACAAAATTTAATAAAATATAACAAAATTATATATAATTTATATGATTTTTCTAAAATAAAAAAAAGATCTGGAAGAGTTCAAGCCATTTTTTATCATTGTTTATAACTTTTTAAAGTTTTATAAATACTTTAAGCAATTAAAGTTTTTTTTTGAAATTTCAAGAAATTAAAAGAAACTCAAGCTTTTTTAAGATTTCAAAATAAATTTTCAAAATTTTAAAATCCAAATGAATTTTAATATAATTATTTAAAAGAACAACTTTTAAACATTTACATTTTCTACAAAGCACTACCATTTTTAACCGAGCTGTTGGACTTTCAAAGAAATTATCAACGTTAGTCTAAAGTTAAAGGAAATAAAGTGAATTAAAACAAAAATAGTTGAACCTTCAAGAAAATAGTTAAGTTTCAATTTTATTTGGGTAATATATTGAAAAAAAAATAAAAAAAGTTATCTTGCTTGGCCCTGTATTGACGTAGCTTTTATAAATTAGTTACAATCTGAATTAATTAGACACTGAAGTGGATTTGATTAAACCAGCCACTCCAGTGTAAATAAGAAACTACCCCTGTGGAATGGGTGCGATTTCCAAGATTTGTTTTGGGCAAACTTCCAACCACAAACAATATTGACCTTATATCTAACTCGAAGAAGAAAACTTTGGGGATAACAGAATCAGCTCTGGACAGTAGAGAGGGTATCCAGAGAACTCATTTTAATTCGATTATCACAAATTTAGTTGAAAAAAGGTTTGCAGATTAATACATTTTGAAATCGGAATTTTCAAAAAAGGAATTTGAATTCTAAGAATTCATTTAAAAAAAAAAAACAATTTTTATGTTGTAAATTATTTGTTAATAATTATGGAATAAAATTCTGTTCTAAGCATTTTGACTAAATGGGTAAAAAATAAGAAAAATATTTTTTTATAACCAGTTTATTAAATTGAGTTCTAAATGTTTATAAACGTTATTGATCACGGAAAACATTTTTATTGTAATTTTTTTAATATCAGGAAATAATTAGTTTCTTAATATTCTGATACGAAACTATAATTTGTCAACTTTTTCAAACTTTGAAAGAGATAAATAAAATCAGGGACAAAATCTTACTATATCTTAAAGCTCTGATTTTTTTGTAATTTTTTATTTTTAAAGGATTTAAAAAAGTATAAGGAAAACTTTTAAAAAGTTTAAAAATATATTTTAAAGTTTTAGAAGTTCTAAAAACAGGTTGAAATAATGTATAATTTAAAAATATTTCTAAAGATTTTGAACAAAAGGCCAATTTTTGGAGATTTTCAAATAAATTTTTAAAGGTTTTTAAAGATTTAGAAATATTAAAAAAAAAATTTTGTAACGATTTCAACGAAAATTTCTAATCGATTTCTCTTTTTTTTAATTAAAAAAATTTTTTTAAATATTTTTAAATATTTGGAACAGTTTCTTATAATTTCAGAAAAGAATCTTTTCTAATTTTTCAAAATTACAAAATTCTAGAAAAAAATTAGAATAAATTTAAGAAATATTTAGACGTTTTGAGAAGATAAAAAATTCTTTTGAACTAAAAAAGTTTTAAGCAAATTTCAAACAAAATGTAGATTTTTTAAGATTTGAAGTAAATAATTAAGAAGCTTTTTAAGAATTTCCGGAAGAATGTAGAATATTTTTTTATTTCAAAAAATTTATTTTAGCATAATATTTAGGAAGATTTTCTAAACACTTCAAAATATTTCCATAATTTAAAAAAAATCTGGAATAGTTTAAGGCATTTTTTAACATTTTCTTATAACTTTTCAAAGTTTTAGAAATAGTTCGAATAATTCAAACTATTTTTGAAATTATAAGAAATAAAAAACTCAAGTTTTTCAAAGATTTTAAAATAAATTTTAAGAGTTTTGTAAAGATATCAAAATGTTTGAACACTAAAAAATTAACTTCAAGAAAATATTCAAAAAGATTAAAAAATATTACATTAGATGTCAAACATTTATAAAAATGAATCTCAAAGACAGCTTAATTCAAGTCTTTTTGCAAAATATATAGAAATTTTGGAAATTTCGAACAGATTAAAAATATTTTTAAACTTTGAAAAATTTATGAAAATTTGAAAAATGGTTTAAAATTGTCTCGAAGCTTGAAAATCTCTTTAATATCTTTGTAGCGGACCTTAATTTTTTCTAAAATTGTTTAAAATAATGTAGAATTGAAATTTTTTATTAAAATTATCTACATTATTTGTTGTGATATCTAAAATCTTCGAAAATCTTTTGAAATTTTTTCGAGAAACTTTAGAAAATTATATTTACATAACCTTAAAAACATAAACAAAGAAATTACAAATATATATGGTTATTTGAAATTTGTATTATAGGCCGCAAATTATTTTTTGTGGACTAAAAGATCTTTTTTATTTGCAAATACGACAATCATGTTAAAAATTATGTTGAAAAAATAAGCATTTTTAAACAAAAATCAAGCCTTATTTAAAAAAAGATTCAATTTAAATGTGCTATTTTTTTCAATAGTAGATTTTAGAGGCTTGATCAATTTAAGATTGTGTTAGTGTTTTTGTTTGGATATTAAAATCTTGATTTAAAAGTAATTATATTTTAGAGCGGATTCACACCTTTTGAACAATTTTAGGTTATGTTCGGGTTTTACACCGGTAGTCGTTGTTTTCAAAGAAAAGTCATTTTAATTTAAACAATATTAAAATCTTCCAACAATTTTGAAATATTTTGGTGTTTTGTCTTTAAATTGGTATTTTTAATAACAAAAAGAAACATATTTTAAACAAGCTTCTCACATATTTAAACCGTGTTTTGTTATTTTCTGCTATGTTGTTTCAGCATTTTTTCGTTGGAGTTTATTGGTATTTTCATTGGAAAATTAGTAAATTTCAAAGAATATTTATAATTTTTCAATAACAATATGAAAAAATATCAATGAATTTCAAAAAATTTGTAATATAGAACAATTGTTTTTAATGTTAGATTAGTGTTTTACGTCGATATTTACTAGTATTTTTAATTAAAAATTATACAAGTTTTTTGATCAGAAATTAAAATTTTTATTGTAAAATAATTAGATTTTGAGGAACTTATATAATATTTTTAGTTATTGCTGTGTTGGTGATTTGAATTGAAAATTGATATTTTTGAATAAAAACCATTCAAATTTGAAAGAATTTCAAATTTCTGGCAATTCAATAATCAATTTTGTGCAATTGAAAAAAAGTGTAAAAAATATTATATATAAATAATTTCACATCAAATGTAATAAATTAATATTTTATTTCACTGATAAGAAATTGAAAAAGTCGGTTTGCTTAAAAATAATGTTTTAATAAATTTCGTAATGGTCCGACAATAGTGATTCAGTAGGGAATTTATGAGATTAAAAAAAAACTTCATTCATTTTTAAACAAAAAAATCAGATTTACTTATATTTACAATTTAAAAAATTGTTGTTACCTTATGCTAGTATTTGTATTTGAAGATTTCTATTGTTGATTACAAAATTTTTATATTGCGAAGAATATTTAAATTATTTGGAAAATAAAAGGGCAGTTTTAAATAACCTAGGAATTGTCTATATATTGTAAAAATATTATATAATAATCGTGAAGTAAAAATATCATTTTTGATTGATTATCAAAAATAATGTCCTTGTTTTTCTGTCCTTATTATTTTAGACAATAGTTCATATAAAATAAAAAAATATTGTAACAGCAGTTGTTTTAGATTTTCATTTTAAAAGAATTTGCATAGTGGCTATTTTGAGCGAAGAAAAAAATTTCCGGTTATTTTCCGAATTTTCCCGGTTCGCAAAAATTTCTCAGATTCAGTAGAATTTTTGAATTTTAAACTTTTAAAATTGAAGTTTGGAAGTCTTGTAATTCAAAAATTTTGTATTGAATTTGTTTTTAAACTAAGTGTTAAATTATTTTAATTTGAAAAAATTTTAAATCCATAAAATGCTTCAAAATTTTGAAAAATGTAGATGTTGTTTTACATTTTTTCACATTTTGAATTATTTCTGACTTTTTTTCAGAACTTTCACACATTTTTTAAATTGATTCCCATTTATCATTAAAAAAATTTTAATCTTGCCAAATTTCAAAAATGTCCTGAAAATTTTCCACATTTGTTTAAATAATAAGAAGTTCAATAAAAACAATTTAATTTCTAAAATTAAAATCTGAAAATTCTAAAAATGTGAACTGGTTCTGAATCGTCTTGAGAAATTAATTATTATTGGTTTTTTTAATTCTTAACATACAGTTTATTAATAAAAATCATGAATTAATTGATATTCACAGTTAATATCACTGCACATGTAATTATATTATTTGTTAGTTGAATCGCATAAAATTCGAATTAGTCTCGATTCAATTAAGTAGATGAAAGTTAATTATATTTTGCTGCTTCACTGTATTCCATTTTCAATCACGCAAATAGATAATTACAATTTAGCATAATTATAATGACAAATTAATTTTGTGAGGTTCCCGCAGGATATAATTAATCATGCTATCAAACTTGATAAACAAGTTTCTCGCCAACTACTTTTTGAGGTAATTGTTTTCGGTTGCAGAGACTACTAATATCTTTTTAGTTTGGAATTAATATTTTTGTTGTAAAAACTTTAATTATTTTGATGAAAATGCAACAATTTGGGTGAAAAGTTTTTTTTTTTTTTTTTTAAACTTGCTTGTTAGAAAATCGTCTTTTTTGGCTGCAAATCATTCAGTCTTATTCTGCAAATTCACATTTTTGTTGAAAGTAAATGAAAAATTCAAACAAAAAAATTTTTTTTGTTGACTGAAATTGTTTTGGTTAACAATTCATCTTTTTGATTCGAAGTTAAACCGTTTTATTGAAAATTTAACTATTTTCGAAGAAAATTTAACAATTTGGTTGAAATTTTTTTCTTCTTAACCAAAAAGTAATTTTTGGTTGAAAATTTAACTTATTCGATAGAAATTTCATCTCTTTTTTTAGAAAATGCAACGGTTTGCTTGAAAGTCAATCTGTGTTGGTCCAGAATTAAATTGTCTAGTTCAAAATTCTCTTTTTTTAAACATTTTTTTGGAAAGTTAAGACTTTTTTGAAGAAATACCAAATTTTCCATTTTTTGTTTAAAATTAGTTGTTTTGATTAGAAATTTGAGTACTATTCCATTTTAATTTATTTTGCAGAGAATTTGTCCTTTTGGCTCGAAAAGTAAACAGTTTTGCAAAATATTTTTTCTTTTTTGACTGAAAAATCTTTTATAACTAAAAAATGGTTAAGAAAAAAGAATTGTAAATAACAATTACCAAAATTTCGGCACTGATCAATGCAAAGAATAAATCAATTTGACAATTTTTTTAAATAAAATTTTTATTCTATTTTTTGATGTATTTATAAGTTATGAGTTGCGAAATCTTTGGTGATTCATTTTACATTTTTTTTATCATGATTTTATAATAATAAAAATAAAAAATAAAAAGAGAAGGAAGGGAATTTCGTCGGTTGTCTTCTCATTTTTCTCTCCTCTCTTTTATTTCTCTTCAAAAAAAGAATTTTTTTTTCTTTTTTTGTAAGAAAATTTGTATCTTTTTCCAAATTATAATAAGAAAATTTTGGTTTTATTAGATTATTAATTTAATTATTAGGTATTTTGCACATAAGCTTGATTATTGAAGGTTAAATAGGATTTTAAATTTAATTTTAATCTCAATCAAATTTGTTTAATTGAAAATTCATCTTCTTGGGAGGAAATCTTTTATTTAAAAATTTAACTATGGGGTTAAAAAATAATTTGTTTTAAATAAGGATTCAAGTATGCTGGTCAAAATAGTACATTTCCTTAAACTCAACTGTTTTTAATTTGAAACAAAAATTTTTGATTCCTATGTCAAACATTATTTTTTTTTATTAAATTTTTTTTATTGAAACTTCAACTGCTTGGTTGAAAGATTTTTTAACTCAGTCAAAATTTTATTTTTTTATTGTAGATTTATCATGTTAGTTGAAAATTTATCCCCTAGATAAAAATTTAATAATTTGTAAAAAATTGCCTTTTTTGCCTGAAACTTAAACAATTTTGTGAAATTTTTCTTGTTTTGTTTTTTTTTACTGAAAAGTCTTATATGATTAAAAATTTCACTCTTTCGTTAAAAATTCGTTCTTTGGTTTGAAAATTCATCTCCTTTCGGAAAAATATTTTTTGTTTTAAAATTTAAATAATCGGGTTTAAAAGAATTTTTTTTTAATAAGGATTTAACTATGTTCTTAAAAAAAGTATTTTTTTCTTAATTCACTTTTTTTCAATTACCTTTTTTCAGTGCAATGTCAACTTTTACATTTTTTGTTACAAATATATATTTTTTATCAAAAATTCAACTATTTCGTGGACATTCATGGTTTAGGCTAAAAAATTGAAAAGCTTTTTGAATTTTGTTTCTTTTTCGAGTAAAAAATCTTTCATGGTTAAAAAACAGTTGAATATTCGTTGTCTTTGTTTGAAAATTCATGTTCTATGGGAGAAATATTTTTTGTTAAAAATTCAACTATTTATTTTAAAAAATAGGTTCTTTTAAATGAGGATTTGACTATGCTGATAAAAAATAGTGTTTTTTTCTCAAATAAACTGCTTTTAGTTTAAAATAAATTTTGTTTGTTTTAATGTAAACTATATAACATTTTTCACCAAAAACTCATAGTTTTGATTAAAAATTCAAAGTTTTTGGTAGAAAACTCATATTTTTGGTTTAAATTATCTGGAAATTTGTGTTCCTTTTTTACTGAAAAACCTATTTAGTTCGGGAAAAAAATTATGTTTTCCATTCCCTTTTTGCAAATAATAGATTTTCCCTCAAATTTTCTTCCAGTTTTCCATCTTTTTTGTTTGGAAATGTAATTCGTTTCCTATTGCATTTATCCAAAGAATTCTCGATGGAAGTTGTCATCTGGGAAATGGATACTCATGTAGTTGATTGAATCCAACAAAGCTTCACATCATTGTGTCAATATCTCAAAGAAGATATTTTTAGAAAATTATTTAAGAGAAGTACAAAACCTCTATCAAATATTGATCAAATGAATTAAAAAAATTTCATTAGTGTAATAAAAATAAAAAGCTAGTCTCGATTTATTTGAGCCAAGAAAGAAAGAATCTTACTACGCGTTTTTAAGAAAAATTTTATTTTTTAGTTCTAACAAATAAATAACTCATTTTCTCGGAAGCAGCGCTAAATATAAATAGCATTACGTGAATAGTAATAAACATTATTAATTTTATTACTGATAATGGCGGAATAATAGGGAAATAAATGTTTTTGAACAAAATTAACGCGTAGGTACATAACTCAATTAAATATTCAACGAAGAAAATTAATTTTCCATATAGCAGTTATATTTACAACAATATTGTCAGAATAGCCACAGAGACAAATTTTTAACCAAATAATATAATTTAAAAATAAAAAAATTAATTTTCATTCAAAAGAACAAAATTTCTACTTAAAAATACAGTTTTTCAACAAAAAACTTCAATTTTCGACTGGATAAACATTACTTTAACAAAATAGTTAATTTTTCAAAAAACTAATTCATTTTTTAAACCGAAAACTTTCATTTCAACTAAAAACAGTTTCCTTTTAAATAGTTGAATTTTCAATAAACGAAGAAGAATTTTTAGAACATAGTTTAATTTGCAATCTAGAATTTCAAGAGGATGAATTTTATATCCAAAAACATAAATTTTTAACAAAATAGATGAATTTTTAACGAAATAAGATTAAAATAATTAAATTTTGTGCAGATTGGTTCATTTTTCACCGAATAGGTAAATTTGCAGTTAAAAATGGATTTAAAATAAAAAAACATTAATTTTGCGTTAAAAGGAAGAATTTTCTATAAAAGAACGCTTAAAAAACAATTGAATTTTCAACTAAAGGATATGACTTTTCAACAAAATAATTGAATTTTAAAAAATCATTAATTCTTTGGTAAAAGGGTTCATTTTTAACCAAAAAGATACAGTTACTTTTTCAATATCTAAATTTTTTAATAAAAAATACGAATTTTTTAGAATGCATTTTGATTATCATTAAAAAAAAGAATTATATTTGAATCTAAAAAGATGGATTTCCAAAAAAAAATTTTAATCTAATAGCTGAATTTTCTACCCGAAAAAAAATGTTATAGGTGCTTTTTTAATAACAAAAAATAACAATAGAAAACAGTGGTTTAAACAAAAAGACCAAATTTGCAACCAAAAATTTAATATTTGATATTTCAACCAAAAATACAAATTAAAAAAAATACTAGTATTGTCTGATAAAATAATAAAATTTTCAGTCCAAAGAGAATAGTTTTCCAAAAAGCGGTTGAATTTTTAAATCAGAAAGATGAATTCTATACAAAATAGTTGAATTTTTACCTCAAAAATATTAATTTTCGATGAAGAAGTTAATATATTGTCAAATAGTTAAATTTTTTTAACTGCAATAAACTTTTTAGTTTTTTACTTCATTCTAAGGTAACCGGGAAAGAGCATCGTGGTTTCGTTTCTGTTCTTACCTGTTTAAATTTCTCTTGCCTTGATAAGGGTGCTGTATGAGTGCCGAAACTTTGGAGATTATTTGGACAACTACCATAAAATCTTTCTATCGTAATTTGAAAAAAAGATTTTAAAAATTTCCCAACAAAAAAATTTTTTTTACAAAAAATAAAGAAGACATTTCAAGAAAAATACATTTGTAAAACAAATCACGAACGATTTGGCACTCATACAGCATCCTTAGTAGGTCAAGAAAAAATTGAGCAGGCAGGAACAGCAACGAAACTACGATGCTCTCTCCCTGATACCTAAGAATCAAGTCAGGAAGAGAGCATCGTGGTTTCGTTGCTGTTTCTACCTGCTAAAATGTTCCTTGCCTTCTTAAGAGTGCTGTATTAATACCAAACCATTGGTGATTTTCTTGACTAATGTCTCTTTGTTAAAATGTTATCTTTTTTCAAATTACAATCAGAAAATGTTATGGTGGTTGTCCAAATTTGGTCGTTGAATTCCCAAATCCCCTTCCTGTTTTTTTGTTCGTCTTTTTATTTTTATTGTTATCAAATCACAACAAAGAAATATTTGTAAAAAAAAATAATCATCAATGTTTCGGCACTCGCACAGGCAGCAACAGCAACGAAACTACGATGCTCTCTCCCTGATGTATGAGAATCAAGTGAGGAAGAGAGCTTCGTAGTTTCGTTGCTGTTCGAACCTGCTCAAATTTTTCTTGCTTTGATAAGGGTGCTGTATGAGTGCCGAAACTTTTTTTATTGTTTTTGACAAATGTTTTTTGCTGTTATTTTATATTAATAAAAATAAAAAAGATGAAAGAAATAAAAAAGAGAAGAAAGGATATTGGTTTGGTTGCCCTCTTATTTTTATTTTATCTTGGGTTTTTTCAAGAATTCTGTACACAAAGATTATTATTTTTGAAAACTTTTTTCAAATTAAGTATCACCAGATATTTATCTGTTTATGTGTTTGAATATTGATCCTTAAATAAAAAAAAGTTTTTAAAAACAAAATCTTAAGGTTCGTCAAACTAAATGCTATTTTAGTCGCTTAGATAGATGTTTTATCTACTTTTTTTTTAAATTTTGTTAAGACACAAAATATAAACATCCTGAAAGGGTACAGTTTAATAGATTTTGGAATGTGAAACAATTTTGAACTACGGATTAATATTTCTATTTTGCTTCATTTTCCAGAAAAATGAGATTTGGAATCGGTAAAAATAAAATTACTTCAATTTTAAAGATAAAAACAAATTGTTGTTTATTTTGAAGCCATCAATATGTTTAATTGATTATTCCTATTATATTGTTATCTTCTGAAATTATCATATTCTATCTAATGAAATTAAAAAACAAAATTTTTTTGAAAATCTTCCACTTATTTTTCTTTAATTGCTTTTGAACCTTTTAGAATTTTTATAAGTCGCATTGATCAAATAAGGAATTTAAATTTTTTTATTTATTTCTAGAAAAGAAAATTCAAATAGTAAGTTATTCTTTGATAACACTTAATTATTGCTCTGAAAATTCAGGTATTTATTGATAATTCGCCATTTTCTTGGTTCCCTAACTACTTTTGCTTTAAAAATTATCTTCATCAGTTAAAAAGGAAGTATTTTTTTGAAAAATTCATGTGATTTATTAAAAAATCTTTTTTTTTAATTCACTTTTTGATTTGAAAATAAAACTACTAAGTAAAAACAATTTTTTTAGTTGATAATTCATTTTTTTAAACTAAAAATCTAACTTTTTTACTTTAAGTAAAAATGTTTTCTCTTCAAAACTCATATATTTTATTAAAAATTCGTCTTTTTTTTCTTTAAAAATTCGTCTTTTTTTTCTTTAAAAATTCACATTTTTGATATGTAAATTAATTTCATTGGTGGAAAATTGAACGATTTCGTTGAAATTTCTCTCTTTTATTAGAATTTAAGAAATTTAAATCAGATTAAAATCAAATTTAAAATCCTATTAACGTCCAACAATGAAGTTAGTGTATAGAATTTCTGAAAAAAAACAATCAAACAACAAAATTTGAACAACCAACATGAAATTTTCCTGTTTCAATTTAAAAAGGATCCTCCTTTAAAAAAAAGTCCCTACACAAAATCTCTAGACAAAAATTAAAAAAACGAAATCATGATGAGAAGGCAACCAAATTTGGTCGTTGGATTCTAATTTTTTTCTTATGAATTCTGTAAGTTTCTTTAGTTCATATTTAATTTTTTAAACAATAAATTTGCATATTCTATTTCTGGTTAAGAACTTATATTTATCTGTTGTGAAGTTAAATTTTTAGTTGTAAATTTATTTCTTTTTATTTCGCTAAAAATTAATATTTTTATTAAAAAATTACCCTATTTTACTTTCGGTTAAAAATTGTATTTATTAGTTGTAAATTAAGTTTTTGTTTAAAAATTCATGTATTTGGTTAAAAAATTCGTCTTTTTTATAGAAAATTCATTGTTTTGATTGAAAAATCATTTTCTGGTTAGAAAATTCTTTTTTTTCTTGAAAATTTAATTACATGACAAACAAATTTTTTTTAAATAATCAGTTTTTTAAACTAAAAATATAAATTTTTCACTTCAAGTTAAAAATATATCTTCTTTCTTAGAAACATTATACTATGTGTTTATAAACTCATATATATTTTACGTTTTTCTTTTTCTTGGTTGAAAATTAATATTTTTAATTGTAAATTAATTTTAGTGTTTAAAAATTATACTATTATGTTGAAATTTATTTAATTGTTTTAAATATGAATAAAAAAATTAACTACCGGTAAAAAATTAAAATAATGTATAGAACTTCTAAAATATATTTTGAAAATATTTTGAAAGTATTGATGTTAAAAATTTTTTTAATCCCTGGAATTAAAGAATATTCAATCATCTACAATTATTGTAGAAGTTCTATTTAGTTCTGTTAAGAACACAAATAATAACATAATTATTCTTATAATTCAGGTGTTCAATATATGACTCATTTTGGAAATTTTTGGAAATAGTGTATTCTGTAACCTGAATTTTTGAAAAGCTAAGACATTAAAATAAGTTAAAAACTCATATTTCATGAGTTCTACATTATTTATTAATTTTAAAAATAATTTAGTGTTTTTATTTAATAATTAATAATTCATAATTGTTTTGTATTAATTATATAGTGTTGTGGATAAACTTTATAGCTTACCTTAATCATTAAAAATGTAGTTATAAATTTTTAACAAGTTTATGAAAAACTAATTATTCGTAATTAAAAAAACGTAATAAATTCATTCACATTATAAAAGATTGTACTAATTTTAGAATTGATTTTAAAAAAGACAAATTTTTACCGAAATAGCTAAATCTGGAAAAAAAATTATTTGTACCATTTGCATTTTTAACAACAAAAGTGTTATTGATTTAAAAAATAAGATTTTTCTATAAAATAGTGGAATTTTGAACACACAAAAAATACTATTTATTTTTTAAGGTTATTTATTCATTTTCTTCTAAACTTATATTAAATTATAATTTTCCTTTGATTCTTGAAAAAATAGAGAAAAAGTTTTGAAGACTCGAAGTAACTCGAAGAATTATTCTTTTTCAGGATTTTGTAAAATTATGGAGAAATTTATTCAGTTTAAAAGATATTTAGGAATTTCAGAATATTGAAGGATGAGTATTTTTTAATCTGACTTGAACTATTTCCGCATTTTTTTAATTTCTTGAAATTGACAAAAATGCACTTATATCTCTCAGATATTTTATATATTAGTAAAAATCTTCTAAAATCTTTTAATACCGTTTAAAATTTTTTTTAAAATTAATTTTTCAAAATAAAATGTAATCAAAAATATTACCAAGAATCTCAAAAAAATATTATATTTTCTTCAAGGATTACAAAATTTTCGAAATATTTAAAAATATACATTTTGTTTTCAATTTGTTGACATATTTTGAAATTAAGATGCTTTTTAACAAAATAAAAAATCAGTTCAGATTTTTCCATGAATTTCAAGAAATGTATTCATTATCTTGAATCCTTTTAAACTCTTTAGAAAAAAGCTTTAAAAAATTTTATTTTCAGCTGTTCAAGAATTTTCATTTGTTAAAACATTTTTGAAAATTTGTCAACTCTCAACCTAATTTTAAATCATTTAAAACTTCTGAATGTCTCTTAAACTTATTCGATATTTGATCAAACTTTTTTATTTCAAAAGTAACAATTAATTAAAAAGATATTTATCAAAAAATAATTTTTTCTTTAAATATTTTTCGCTTTCACGCTCTCCATAAATGTAACGTAAAATTGAATTTAAAAATAGAGCTCATATTTGTAGTATTGTACCTCAGGGTGGAAATCCAATTAGCATTTTGTTAATAATAATGACGGGTGAATTACGTTAATTTTATCCCTATTTTTTAAACCTCCACCTATCACGATATTGATCTATTTGATTAAGCATGCATACATTTAAAATATAAAATTAACAATAAATTATACACATGCTAGAAAAAAAATCTTTGACGTCAAAGTCGTGAACTCATTCCCCCAAGGGTCCGGATGGATTTTCTGCCGCTGTTATAACGATTGGTTTATTTTAAAATCCCACGTTTATTTTTCCTGAAACGATTTGATCTCATCGTGTAGATAAAGTTTGAAGACTCGAAAAATAACCAAAAGGAGGTAAATTGTATTTAATGAAAAAAATTTAAGAGAAAGTATTTTATTTTTAATTAAAAATGTGAGAGCCTATTATAAAGAAAATTTATAACTTTTATTGCAGAGAGTAAAGGGCTTCAGTCAACATGGATGTAAAGACAAAATATATCACGTGTTTTTATGGGGTTCTTGTAGATTTACAACTAAAATTCTCCTCTTTTCAGGAACTTAAATTAAATACGACATGGTCCATTTTAGTTATAAACAATAGAGAGGAGAAAAATTTTTTTTTTATAATAGATTTAATTTATTTTTATTTTGAACAAAATTTTTATTAAAGACAAAATTATGTTCAATATTTAGGCACAATTTTTGGTAGATAAAAATAATAAAAAATAGAAAAGAAATGAATATTTTTCGATTTAGTTACTGCTTTCTTAAAATGAGCCAAAAAAAAAGTTTCTTAGATAGTGTTAACTGCATCTTTCAAGAAAATGTAAACATGCAATTTTAAACTTCACAATTTTCAAAAAGAAAAGAATTCTTTTGATAATGAAAAACAATTTTATACTTCTTCGAAAAGGTTTTTGAATAGAAAAAAAAAAGTATTTTCTTGTACGTCCATTGCCGACAGAAATTACCTTCACGCGTCTTTTTTGAGCTGTTGCTACAGTGCGTTAATTTTTGCAATTAATGTGACATTTTTTCCCCGAAAAAAACTGTATTTAATAAAATTTTAAAAAATTTATGTTTAAAATTCCGGATTTCTTAGACATACACTACATGCGGAAATTATCTTCACGCGTCTTTTTTTAAATATTGCTATAGTGCCTTAATTTTTTTAATCAATATACCTTTTTGCTCCCAATAGCACTGACTTGAATAAAATTCTTTTTTTTTCTGTTAAAACTTCTATAACCTTTGACCATAAGCTACCGGGGGAAATAATTTTTATAATTACCATGGAATTTTTTTTTACTAATAGCGCTAAATTTAATAAAATTCGAAATGTTTTCTGTTTAATGTTCTTCACTTCTTGGACATACACGACTGGCGGAAATTATCTTCACGCGTCTTTTTTTTTAACTGTTGCTACAGTGCCTTAATTTGTATAATTATTATTATAAAATTTTTTTCCTAGTAGCACTAACTTTAATGACATTTTTTTCGTTGAAACTTCTGGACCTCTTGGACATACGCTACTGGCGTAAATAGCCTTCACGCGTATATTTTTAACTGCGGTTATAGTGCCTTAATTTGTATAATTTATATGACATTTTTTCTCCTAATAGCAGTGAATTTATCGAAATTCTATTTTCTGTTTTCGTTTTTAAACTTCTGGAGCCTTAGGATATACGATAACAGCGGAAATGGCCTTCAGGCGTATTTTTGTATCGGTTAATTTATTAAGATTATAAATTTTTTGTTTAAACTTCTGGACTTTTTGGCCATATACTATTAAGAAAATTATTTTGAATTTAATTTTTTTTAATGTTGCTATAGAGTCCCTTAAATTTTATGATTAATACAAAGTTTCTTTTCTTCTAATAGCAATAAGTTAAATGAATTTCTATTTTTTTTCTTTTCAAACTTCTGGACGCATTTGACGAACACTACATTCGGAAATGATCTTCACGCTTACTTTTTTAGCTGTTCCTACAGTACTTTAATTTGCATAATTAATATGAAATTTGTTTCCTAATAGCACTAAATGTAATTAAATTTTTTATTGTTTCTGTTTAGACTTCTGAACTTCTTGGACGTACGCTACAGGCGGAAATTGTCTTCACGCGTATTTTAGAGCTGTGGCTACAATGCCATAATTAGTATGATTACCATGCGATTTTTTCTCAAATAGTGCTAAATTTATAAAAATTCTAATTTTCATTTTATTTCAACTTCTGGACTTTTTGGGGATACCACTACTGGCGGAAATGATTTTGAAGCATATTGTTTTAGCTGTTGCTGTAGAGTCCCTCAATTTGTATAATTAATACAAAGGTTTTTCTTCTAATAACACTGACTTGAATTAAATTATATTTTTTTCTTCCTAAA
>NC_046663.1:9360258-9381735 GCF_010883055.1 Belonocnema kinseyi | reverse complement strand
TAATTACCATGCCATTTTTTTCTCAAATAGTGCAAAATTTATAAAAATTCTAATTTTCGTTTTATTCAAACTTCTGGACTTTTTGGGCGTACAACTACTGGCGGAAATGATTTTGAAGCATATTTTTTTAGCTGTTGCTGTAGAGTCCCTCAATTTGTATAATTAATACAAATGTTTTTCTTCTAATAACACTGACTTGAATTAAATTATATTTTTTTCTTCCTAAATTTATGGGTCCATTGGACATACACTACATGCGGAAATTATCTTCAAGCGTACTTTTTGACCTGTTGCTAATAGCACTAAATTTACTAAAATTCTCAACTTTTTCAGTTTAACCTTTTGGATTTCTTAGACATACACTACCGGCGGAAATAATCTTTGAGCCTTTTTTTACTGTTGCTACGGTGTCTCAATTTTCATAATTAATATGAAATTTATTTCCTAATAACACTAAATTTAATGAAATTCTGAATTTTTTCTGTTTAAACTTCTGGACTCCTTGGACATACACTACATGCGGAAATTATCTTCAAGCGTATTTTTCGAGCTCTTGCTACAATGCCTCAAATCGTATAATCACCATGACATTTTTTTCAAATAGAGTTAAATTTAATAAAATTCTAACTTTTTTGGTTTAAACTACTCGAAACCTTATACATACACTACATGCGGAAATTATCTTCAAGCGTACTTTTTGAGCTGTTGCTAATAGCACTAAATTTACTAAAATTCTCAACTTTTTCAGTTTAACCTTTTGGATTTCTTAGACATACACTACCGGCGGAAATAATCTTTGAGCTTTTTTTAAACTGTTTCTACGGTGCCTTAATTTTCATAATTAATATGAAATTTATTTCCTAATAACACCAAATTTAATAAAATTCTGCATTTTTTCTGTTTAAACTTCTGGACTCGTTGGACATACACTACATGCGGAAATTATCTTCAAGCTTATTTTTCGAGCTGTTGCTACAATGACTTAATTCGTATAATTACGATGACATTTTTTCTTCTAACAGCACTAAAAATAAAATACTAAATTTTTTTTCAAACTTCTGAGATGCCTCACGATAAATTTTAACCCAAACAGAAAAAATCGCTGCACCCTTTTTAAAAAAACTCAATTTTTTATTGAATCTGCTTTATCCACATATTTTCATAAAAATAAGTCAAAAATGAAATATTATTGACTCAAAATGCTTGGTTTAGCATCCAAAAATGTGCACTTGGAGCCAAATATCTTACCAGAACTGAAACCTTCTAATATTTTAGAAAAATAGTGAAAAAAGTGTGGAAATAAATTTTTTGAAAATTTCTTTTTTTCCGGTTTAACTTAAATCCCAAGTATCAGAAGAAAAATTAGAGTGTATAATATTTCCTGTCGAAAATTAAATCAAAATTCAATTTTCAGCAAACAATTTTTAAAAATTCTAATCACAAAAAAAAATTAAAGTTATAGCCTTCTAAAAATTACTCTTTTTATAAAGTTTTGTTTAAACAATTTTCTTTTATAACACGCTTCTGGAAGGCGAAACATGGAGAAATTTACTTATCACATTTTGCATCTAATGCCTGAAGCAAATGAAGACTTAATTAACCATTATGAACGGAAAACCTTTATTAACGACATTATGAAAATATGATTATAAGTTTTAAATAATTGAAAGGTATTATGCTCACATGATGCTCTTAATTTCAAAATTTGCACTATATTTCATTATCCTTTGGACGCGAAAAATAAAAAAAAGTGTTTTCAACAAAATTTATTGAAAAGGGTAATTTTTAAAAAAGCCATAAATAAGTTCTATTTCTTTATTTTTAATTTTAATTTATTTTTCATTTGGTCCAAATTCCACCTGCGATTTTTAAGAAATAATTTTTCTGGACAGTGGAAAATTTTTATTTTAGAAATTGAAGTTTAACAAAATGTCACAAAAATTGCCCTTTTCATAAGGCTACAGTTTTTATGCTATAGGGCGAAAGCAATTGTTTTCAGATCTTCTGAAAACTGAGTCCCCATTAATTAAGTTTCTAGTGAATAATAAAAAAAGTATTTCATTAAATCGATTTTTGTTTTTCTTCACATCGCCTAGAAGGGAGCAATTTTTTAAATTGTTATTTAAAGTGTTATGGTAAAGTTATGTCTAAGAAAAAAGCTTTTTTTGATCAAACAAACATTAAATATAGCCATATAGCAACCTATTTATTTCGTTGACACAAAGAAATTATATTTTTTAAACTAGTGCCCCGCGCTTGACCGGTTAAGCGTTTAAAGATTTTCAATATTTTTTTTTATTTTTAACCCTTCAGACATTCAACTTGTTCAAAAATTTATTCTTTTAAGCCTTCCAACGTTTTTAATTTTTTTTTATATGCGCTAACTTTAGTTCTGGACCTATAATTTTGAGCAGTCCGACGAATCCATTTTTTTAGTCCAGATTAAATAATCTTTAGTCCGAAATCAAATCATGTATTAAAAATTAACTTTAATGTTTATTTAAAATATTATTTTTTAGCCTATAACTTATCAAACATTTTATTTACTAATCGCAAGATCCCCGCTAATTATAGTTTTCTTTTAGGTTGAATAGCATACTATTGTGTTTATGGTTAAAAATTCATCTTTTTGCAGAAAAATGTTATTATTTGGTTGCGAATAAATTTTTTTAAAAAGCTATTGTTTTTAATTAAAAAATTAAAATTGGTTGTTTAAACGTACTTTTTTAGATTCATAATTTTATTATTTAAGCAAACATTTATTCTTTCTGAAAAATATTCAACAAATTATTTGAAATGTTTTTTTGTTTTATGACAACAAAATATTTTCTGGTAAAAATTTGATCTCTTTGGATAGAAATTTGATCTTTTCGACTCAAAATACAACTGCGTTTGCCAGTTTAAGATTTCTTATGAAAATTGTATAATTTTATAAGAACTTTCCATTTTTTGGTAAAAAATGTAACTGTTTTGTTGATAATAAAGTTTAATTCAAGTTCAAAAATTTTATAAGATATAAGCATTGCATTTTCCTTTCAAAATTAATTCTTCTAATTGAAAATTTAACTATTTTAAGTTTAATTACAAATTTATATTATAAAGTTAAAAATTCAACTTATAGGCACTTACAGGTTCAACTACTTTATTAAATATTACTTTTGTTGGCTGAAGATTGATCATTTTACTTTAAAAAAATTATTTTTAGTTACAAGTTTATCCTCTTGATTACAAATTGAAATATTTGGTTGTAAATTCGTTTTTTCTAGTTAATTTCAGCTGTTATTTATATAAAATTACAAGATATTTTGAGCTGAAAAATCAACTGTCACATTTTTTATTTAGACTTTTTTTTGTTGAAAATTCTTCTAGCTAGTTCAAACTTGACCTTCTTTGTTAAAAATTATTGTTTTTGGATAAAAATTAATTTTCTTAATTGAAATTTTTACTGTTTGAATTTTGGTAGAAAATTTATTTTTTTCAATTAAAAATTCGTATTTTTGGTTTGAAACTTGATCTCTTTTGGTCGAAATTTCGTCTTTTTTGTCATAAAATTCAACTATTGATTTGAAATTATTCAGTTTAGGTAGAAAATTATACTATTTTGTTGAAAATTTGTTCTTTCTTCGGTTGCAAATTAATAATTTAAACTAATTTGTCTTCTTTTTATCTACCCCCTTTGTTTCCCCTCACTTTCTCTTCACATCCCCTTCTCACTTCCTCTATCACCTTTATTCCCTAACACTTCCCCTTCCCACACGTGAACGGTAGCTTCATCTTCCATTCTAAATTTATTTCTTATCTACTGCCACCTCTCTTAACTTCCCCCACATTTCCCCTTACTTCGTCTACCCCCTTCATTTCCTTGAAATTCTTGTAACTACTTTGTCCGAACTTCCACTTTTATTTCTGTTCTCTTTCTTCACTTCTTTTTCATCTAATTTCACATCTCTACACTTTCCTCCACATTTCGTCGTAACTCCTTTATCGTAATCATTTCGAATCACATCAACTACCCTACTCACTTCCCCTTACGTCCTCTACCCCCTTAAGTTTTCTTTTTCACACTTCAACCTACGATTCTCCTTCCTTTCCTAACTTCTTCCTCAACTTCATCCATTTTATTTGCCTACCTTCACATTTCCCCTGACCTTCTCCACCACCTTTATTTCATCTCAATTCCCCTTCTCACACTTTGTTCACTTTTCCTTCCTTACCAGCGTTCTTCCTCATCTACTTCCACCTCGACTCACTTTCCTCCACAGGTTTCCTCACTGTAGAACCTTCATTTTCTCTCACTTCCTTTTCTTACAATTCAAACTCTTGTTCACCTTATTTTTCTTACTTCTTTCTTACCTGCATTTACCTCTCCTCACTTTGTCTCACTTCCCCTATTTCTCCCTTTGCCCTTTATTCTTCTAATTCCACTCGCGAACTTTAAACTTAGCTTCTCCTCTCCTTTTTAACTTCTTTTTCATCTACTTCCACGTTGCTTCTATTCCAGTAGTTTACGCTTACTTTCTCTGACCCTTTCATTTCCTCTTTACCTCCCCTTCTCATACTTCATCCTTCAATTTTCCTCCGTTGCCAAACTTCTTCCTTCTCAACTTCCACCTCTCCTCAGTTCTTTTTTCATTTTCCTTCACTTCCTCTACCGCGATTATTTTTTTAGAATTCTTCTACTACACCACCTTAAAACTTAAAATTTAGCTTCTCCTATTTTTCCTAACTTACTTTTCATCTTCTTTCACCTTTCCTCTCTTCGACTCACATTTGTCCTCACTATATTTACCTTTTTTATTTTGCCATCGCTTAATTCCTACACTTTAACCTTTGCTTCTTCTCCATTCCGCAACTTCTTCCTTATCTACTTTTACTTCTCCTCATTTCCTTCCGCATTTCTTCCCACTGTCTCTATCCCTTTCATTTGCTTTCAGTTGCTCTACTTCCCTTCCCCAAATTTCAAACTTCTCTTTTCTTCTCTTTCTTAACTACTTTTACATCTACTACCACCTTTCCTCATTTCTCCTAACACCTTCATTTCCCCTCAATTACCCATGCCATTCTTTATATTCAACTTCTTCTCTATTTTTTAACTTCTTCCTCACCTTCTCCCAACCTCTACCTACGTCCCCCTCATTTCCCCTCACTAAATATACCCCTTTCCATTCCCTTCCATTCCCCTACTTTCCCTTCCCACACTTCAAACTTGCATTTTTATCCTTTTCCTAACTTCTTCCTCAGCTACTTCCAACTTTCCCTACTCTACTCTCACATTTCCTTTCACTTCCCATAGTTCCGCTCCACTCACTTCCCTGAGTTATGAGTTATCAGACGTTAGTTATGAGATATAGATTATTATTAACCTCAACCTAATAGGCAGTTGAAAACTATCAGAAAGTTCAACCGAATAAAGAACTTCAGATTAAATATCTAAATAGTTAAACGTACACATTATTTGAATCATTTAAAGGTTAAACCCGTCAAACCCGGAGCTCTCGAATCAACAAAAAGTTTTTTTTCTGTGTGAAATATATAAATATGTTTCCATAAGGCTCAGGAAAACAGGAAAGAACCGTCCATGAGTACTTTCTTTCTAAAGCCCATATAAGAAGGTTCATCTTCCCCAACTTTCAACGGAACTCTAATCACGTGCGAATAAAGTATTCAATGGTTTCCGCAATGTTTTACCACAACGCGAGGATTTGAAAGAGCGGCTCATCGCGTGTGTGAATTTAAAGTACCTTGCTCCGCTACTAGAGCCGTTACGCTATAAAAAAAATCATTGAGGAAAGTGAAGGTTACATTCGAATCCCGAGTCATGTCGACGGTGCCGTCGATAGATTTTCTAGTGACCTTCCACCCCTCAGGGAGACAGAATACAGGGTGACCGCAAAATTTAATTTTTCGAATTCTTCGTTTCTGCTGATTAATTTTCTATTTTTATGTACTACTAATTTCGAGGAACAATTCACTCGTTAAAAAGATTGCATATTACGCATACCGCATTACACATTACACTGAATATTACATCGAATTTTTCATTACATATTGCATCGAATCTTACATTGCCTATTGCAATGCATATTGCGTTGCAAATTATAATATACCTTACATTATATATTACAGTGAATATTAACCTGCATATTGCATTGCATATAAAATTACATGTAATATAGTATTGAATATAACATTACATATTACATTGCATATTGTATTGCATACTACATTGCATATCATACTGTATATTACCTTGCATGTTACTTTGCATATGACAATAATTGTTCGCTGCATATTGCACTGTACATTGTATTGCGTACTACAATGCATATTATATTACATATTATCTTGAATATTGCATTGCATATTACAGTTACTATTACAATGCATATTGAAATTCATATTAGACTGCATATTACACTGAATATTATAGTTACTACTACAATGCATATTGCAATTTATATTAGACTGCATATTACACTGAATATTATAGTTACTACTAAAATGCATATTACAATTTTTATTTGACTGCATATTACATTGTATATTACTTTGGATATTCCATTTCATATAGTACTGCATATTACATGTAATATAACACTGTATACTACATTGCATAATACATATTATATAAAATTGCATATTACAGTGACTATTACAATGTATAATGAAATTTATATTAGATTGCATATTACTCTGAATATTACATTGCATATTATTTAAAAAATTTTTAAGTAGAAAAAGGAGATAAAAAGCACCTAATTGATTATTTATGTTTCCAAAGTATATATAAATTAATTCTGATTAGTAACGAGTTTGTTTTAGCAATTTTCTAAACATAAAAAAAATATTTTTGACGTTCCTAATTTGCTCAATATAACTTTTTTTATATTTTGTTGAACATCAAATTGAATTTAAAAATTTACAAGTTTTGGGATCTTAAAATTTTAGGTCGAGAATTTTAAATTCTGTGAAATCTCATTAGGTTAATGAAATTAATTTAAAATTCCTTTCATGTTTTAAATCAACCTAAAGTATTTTCAATTAATTCATATCTTTTTGCCTTAGAATCTTTTAATGTCATAAAATTCTTAAAACACTGAAATCGATGCTAATTATTGAAAGCAATTAAAAATTTCTTAGAATTTTTGCAAATTCCCGAAGTTATTATCAAAATATAAATATTTTTAAATGATTCAAATATTTTAATATCTCTATTATATTATTTAAATAAATTAAGCATTGCTTAGAAATTTTTTTTAATTCCCTACAAATTTTTATTTTTTTTTTAATTATTTAATATTACATGAATATTCTTAAAGCTCTCGAAAATGTTTAGGAATTCTTTATAATACCATCAAATATTTTATGTCTTTTAAAATGTAATCAAAGTGTTGAAATAAATTAAAAATTGCTTCTATTTTTTAGAAATACCATGAATACGTCGAAATCCCATAAAGTTTATAATTTTTTGAAATTCAATAAAGTTACGGAAATCAGTTGAAACTGTCTTGGAATATTTAAAAATATCCTTAAATATTTTAAATCTTTTGAACTAAAATTATTTCTTGAAATAAATTGGAAATTACTTAGAATTTTAAAAAATGCCTTAAAATATTTTCAAATGCCTAAAAATATTTCAAATCTTTTGCAATTTCATTAAGTAATTGGAATAAATTGAAAATAACTTACAATTTTTTAAAATACCCTGAAATATTAAACTTTTTGAAATCAATTCAAATGATTGAAATCAACCAAAAATTTTTTGAACTATTTTCAAATTCCCTAAAATTTTTTGAATTCATTCAAATCTTTTAAATTTCCCTAAAAATATTTAAAGCTTCTAAAATGTCCATTAAAATTTCTTTAAATATCCTTAAATATTAGAAATCCCTTGAAATCCTTCAAAAATTTTTTTAATCTTTTGAGAATGTGTAAAAACATTAAAAATTACTTAGAATTTTTGAAAATACCTTAACATGTTTCAAGTCCTTCAAAATGTTTTGAAATCTCCTTAAATTTTCTAAGGAATTCGAGAACTACTAAGAAGTTTTTCAAATGTTCTAAAAGGTTTGAAAAACTTTGAAATGGTTTAAGATTATTAAAATAAACTGAAAGTTCCTTTAAATAATTTCAAATTGCCTTACATTTTTGCAATTCTTTCAAATCTATTGAATCTCTCCTTGGAATCTTTCCAAGTACACTAAAATATTACAAATCCTAAAAAATCTTTTGAGACCCCTTGAAAATTTATGAAGGTCTTGAGCATGATTTTTGATGTCTTAAAATGCCATAAAATGTTTAAAATCTTTTGATATCTGTTCAAATTACAGAAATAAATTTAAAATTATTTAGAATATTTAAATATACCCTAATATAATTGGAACTTTTTATAATCCCTTCAAAATACTAGAAATTAACTGGAAATTCTTAATACCTTTTAAAATACTCTCAAATGTTTCAAAGCTTATACAATTTTTGAAAATTTCTTCATATTTTTTAAAGCTTTTGAGGATTATTTGCAAATCTTAAAATTAACTAAAATAATTGAAATCCTTTAAAATGCCTTGAATTTATTGCTATGAATTAAAGATTCCCTGAAATGTTTTCAAATTCTTAAAAATTATTTTGAATTATTTTAAACCTCATAAAATATTTCATAAACTTTTAAATTCTCTTGAATTTCTGAAATGAATAATAAATTCCTTGGTATCTTCTAAAGTACCCTAAAATTGTTCAAATCTTTAAAAACGTTATGAAATCTCTTCGTCTTTCTTTTTAGATAATTAAAAATTCAAATTTTTTGAAACCCCTTCAAAATTTTTAAGCTCTTGAAAAATATTTGGAATGTTTCAAAATATGCTGAAATATTTTGAATATTTTGAAATTCAATTAATTCACTAAAATTATCTGAAAATTCCTTCAAAATATTTTTAAATTGTTGAATTAAATAAAAAATTATTTGGAATATTTTTTAATTCCTTGAAAATCTTTTTAATTTTTTCAAATATTTTAAAATTCTTTGAAACATTATAAAGCCATCAAAATTTCAATCGAATTTTCTGAAATACCTTTAAATATTTAACGTTCTTTAAATCCCATTAAATTACTGAAAATGCCTTGAAAATTATTATAATTTTTTTATAGCTCTTGAAAACTCCTTAGAATTTTTAAATACACTAAATAAACTAAATATACTAAAATTGTTCAAGGCTTTAAACAAATTTTGAATTCTCTTAGAAACGTATAAAGCCATTAAATTACTAAATTAAATTGAAGGTTTCTTGGAATCTTTTCAAATTTCCTAAAATTATTCAAATTCTATAAAGTAATTTAAAACCCCTCGAAACTTTTAAAAATTAATTTGGAAATTATTTTAAATTATTGGAATTTTATGAAATCCCTACAAATTATCGAAACAAATGAAATTTCTTTTAAAATTCCATACAATTTTTCAAATTCTTGAAAATCTTTTACGATTTCTTAAAACCGTTGGAGGCTCTAAAGCATGATTGGAAATTGTTTTAAATACCGTAAAATATCTCAAATGTCTAAAATTCAAATAAATTACTGCAATCAATTAAAAATTTCTGGGAATCTTTTGAAATACCCTAAAATCTTTAAATATTTGGAAATCCCATGAAAGTACAAAATTAAATTGGAAATTCCTTGAAATCTTTTCAAATTTCCAAAAAAATTTTGAATGCTCTAAAGTATTTTAAAATCTCTTAAAATTTTTGAAACCTTTGGAAAAATACTTATAAGTTGTAAAAATTTTTAAAATGTTACAAATCCTGTTAGATATATTTAAATTATTGAAATAAACCAAAAACTACTTAGAATATTTTCAAATTCCACAAATTTTTGCGAATTATTTAAAATCTTTCAAAATGCCTCAAAATTTTGTAAAGCTCTTATAAGTTTCTTTGCATTTTTTTGCTACTGTCAATTATTTCAAATTCTTTGGAATCCCAATAAATTACAGCAAATCCCTTGGAATATTTAAAACACCCTAAAATATTTCAAACACTTAAAAATATTTTGAAATCTTTTAAAACGATTTAAATCTGTTTAAAATTATTGGAATCTTCTGGAATCCCAACAAGTTATTAAAATAAATAAGAAATTTGTCGAAATTTATAAGATCTTAATACAATTTTTAAAGTTCTGGAAGATCTTTTACGATTTTATAAAATTGTTGTAAGCTCTAAATAATGATTTGGAATTGTTTTAAATACCGTGAAATATTTAAAATGCACTAAAAGCCTAACAATTTACTAAAATCGATTAAAAATATCTTGGAATATTTGGAAATATCCTAAAATTCTTTAAATCTTTTAGCAAATTTTAAAGATCCTTAAGAATGTATAAAAGTCTTACGAGTTTTTTCGAATTTTTGAAAACGCCCTTAAATGCTGTTAATTTTTTGTAATCGCTTTAAATAATTTAGACGAATTTTTAAATTTCCTAAACTTTTTAGAATTTTCTAATTATTTTAAAATTCCTTGAAATTTTTGACAGCTTTTGAAAATTACTTGCAAGTTGCAAAAATATCCTATAATTTAAAAAATCCTTTTCCATCTCTTCAAATGGTTGAAATAAACTAAAAATTCTCGAGATTATTTTCAAATTCCCTAAATTTTTTCGAATTGTGTTTAACGGTTTGAAATCTCTTAAAATTTTTTAAAGCTCTTGAAAGTTCCTTCAATTTTTTTTAATATCTTGAAATATTTTAAAACCTTTGGAATCCTATTAAATTACTGAAAAATTATTGGATTATTTGAAAACGCCCTAAAATATTTTAATCTTAAAAAATTCTTTAAAATTATGTGGGGTTCTGGAAAAGTCCTGGCAATTAAAAAAAAATAATTTAAAAACTTTGAAATCCCTTTAAATTATTAAAATATGTTAGAAACATTAAACAAATTTTAAATACCCCATGCATAATACCCCGAAATATTTAAAAAGAATTTAAGAAATTTTAGAAATAGGTTCCAAATTTAAAAGTGATTAACCCCTGGGTTAATTAATTAAAAGAAAAGTGTCTCAAGTTATATTTTTATTCCGAAAGTGACTGCAGTGACCTTATCTTAAGAGAATGACTACCAGTTGATTCGAAGAAGAAAAAATAACTAAAAGTGACTGAAAGTGCTTCTTGCAAAAATTCCCTAGGTCTTGCATTTTTTTCATTTTTAACTCCCTTGCTTTTCATAATTAAAAAAATTTCCTGATTCCCCTGACCTGCTTCCACCCTGAACTATCAAAACCGTGGACTCGGCAAATGGAAACGCACGGAAACGTCTCACAGTTTCCGACACCGCGTGAAACCTCATCAGCAAAAAAAAATTCTGCACCCTCAGGCCAATTCCAAAAAAGCTCCTCTAAAATTATGATACTCATTTCTATGAAAACCAATACCTTTCGAAGAAGCAGCAGCAGAGATGTCATTTAACTATCAGCGACTACCTTGAACTCTCGCCCACTATCAACCCCTCGCCCACCTTTTGTCAATCTTCAACCACTCACACACCTTGACACAAAATAACAACCACCTTCAAGAAACAGCTCACTTATTGCCAATTCGAGCACAGACGAACTGAAACTGATTTTTTTCGGAAATCCTGACAGGAATTTTGCTCACGAGGTGAACCCTCGGTTCAGGGTCAAAGTTCACACACGGAAAACCGGGCAGGAAATGCACGAGTGGCACAACAACCGGTTGACCCGATTCGAGGGTTCAATGGCTGCCGCAGGTAAATACGGCACTGTTGGATGGCCCCTGGTCGAACAGTTGGCAATTGGAGGAGAGAAAACTGGGGGAAAAAAGGCGGCACGCCGCGCTCCCCACGTCGTCGGGGAAAGCTTTTCATGCGCCGACGTTGACGGCGGCCGAGACCCGACTGACGGAACGATTCTCCGCCGCCGCGCCATGCCAGTGACGTAGCATCCGGAAAAGCGCTGGATTTTCCGAGGGGTGCCCCGGCTCTCGCTCTTTTGCAAAAATTGGGTCACGCGTTCTCCTCTCGTTTTCTTCCTCTTTTTATTCCTCTCTCGATCAGGTATCTTTCTCTCTCTCTTTTAATGTTTATCTCGCATTCGCTTTATTTTCTTTCTCATCCGGTAGTGTTATTTTTCCATTGCGAGCTTTAAGCACTTCGAATCCTTGCTTTTTAATCTTCCTTTTGTACCGTTAAATTCTTAAATTGTGCGCTAGGATACTTTCAATTTACAACTAGAAAAATTGAAAACAAAAATGATAGGCGACCCCCCCCCCCCCCCCTACCTATTCAATATGTTCGTATTCTGGAAAAGGATTTTTTTTAAATTGATCAATATTAAGCCTTGCCCCTCAAGCCATGTTGTTTTAAATGGGAAAAGCTAGGTTTTCGAAAAAATGTATGAAGCAGTACTTGTTATTAACTTTTTGTAAATTTAATTGTTGCACTTCTTGAGTAATATCCAACAGGGAGGAATAATTTTTTTCTCACGAATTTTCATTCGGATAGCCTGCAAATTTGTTGAAATCCACATAAAACTAATCAGTTTTTTTTAAATTTATATTTAGAATCCGAAAAAAATTTTAGTTTCTCAATTTCACTTCCTTCAAATTTGTTTCATAGGGCCATGATAAAAAAAGCCATAAGTGAAAAAACGGGTTTTGCGAGTTTTTGGCGCTAATTATGATTTTTTTCCAGGTTTTTCTAATAAAAAATTGTTCTTAATGTACGAAATATTGCTTAAATATGATAACTAGATGTTTTATTTAAACTATTTAAACAATTTATTATTGTTTTTAACAATCTTCTCTTAAAATAGAGGTAGAGACTCGCGGTTTTTTCAAAAAAATTTCACTTCTTGTCCAATTTTCAAGTAGGGTAAGGTAAAAGTGAATTATTTTTAACAAAACTAAGTGCTTGAATAATTAATTATTATTGCTGTTGTATTTTTTTTAATAATGATAGAAATTGCGGTTTTTTCTTAAATTTTTAACGATTTTTTAATTGAAGTGTGTTAATATTAAATTTAATTTAGCAGGAATAATTGTTTAAATAAATTATTATTAGTTAAAACTATCTTCTTTTGTTTAAATACTAGATAGTTGCATTTTTTTTCTGAAATTTTTTACTTTTTGTACATCCTTCATTTAGAATAAAGTAATATTAAATTAAAGTTAATAAAAATGACCGTTTAAACAATTTATTATTATTGTTAATAATATTCTCTTAGAATAATAGTAGAAATTTCCATTTTTTCTTAAATTTTCAACTTTTTGTCAATTTTTCAATTGAAGTAAGCCAGTTTTTAATTCAGTTTAGCAAAAATTATCGTTTTATACACATTTTCATTGCTTATAGCTTTTTTGAAATTTCTTACTTTTTGTCCACTTTTCATTTAGAATAAAGTAATATTAAATTAAAGTTAAGAAAAATAACGGTTTAAACTATTTATTATTATTGTTAATAATGTCCTCTTTCAATCATTCTAGAAATTGCAGTTTCTTATGATATGTATAATATTTTGTCAATGTTTGAGTTGAAGTAATTTAGTTAAAAATTCAGTTTAGCAAAAATACTCGTTTAAGCAAATTATCAATGCTTATAGCTTTTCAAAAAATTTTTATTTTTTTTTTACTTTTCATAAGGAATAAAGTAACATTAAATTAAAGTTAACAAAAATATCGATTTAAACAATTTTTTATTATTGTTATTAACATTATTTTTCGGCAATGTTAGAAATTGCAGTTTTTTTTCTAAAAAATTTCACTTTTTCTCCATTTTTGACTTGAAGTAAGTAAATTTTTAATTCAGTTTAGCAAAAATAATCGTTAATCAAATTATAATTGCGTATAGCTTTTCTAAAATTTTTATATTCTTGTACATTTTTCATTGCAAATGAAGTAATAGTGAATTAACGTTAACAAAAATAACGGTTTACACAATCGATTATAATTTTTAATAATATTCTCCTTAAATAATGCTAGTTGCAGTTTTTTTCTGGAATTTTTCACTTTTTGTCAAGTTTTTTCTTGAAGTAAGTCAATGTTTAATTGAGTTCAGCAAAAGTAATCGGTTAAAAATAATAATTATTGATAATAAATACATAAATAATAATTAATTCAAGTTACCAAAAAAATAATTTTTTAAACAATTAACGATTAACGATTTAAAAATTTTTTCTGGTAGAAAAGTAAAAAATTATTAATAAAGTTCAAGTTTGCATAATTCAAATATTTTTATAACTTTTGATCAATATTTTTTCTTACTTTTTTTTTGTAAAAAGCTACAAGCTTTCAAAGAAAACGACAAAATTAGAAACATTTATAATTTGAGGTTTTGACGTTATTTATTTTTAATTTTACGTAAATTATTGCAGAAAATTACAAATCTTATTTGCAAAAAAGTGCAAGATTTCACAAAAGTTGAAATATTAGGAAACTGTACTTGAAATAAAGATTTATATACTGGTTTTTTATTATAAAAATCTAAAATGTTGAATTAAAATTTAAAAAATAATTAACTTTACAGGTCAATTCTGAACTTGTTTTCAAAATTAAGGGAGTTACAGATTTCAACGTTAGAAATGAAAATTTTTTATTTGAATCCCTTTTTATATTCAAAATTCAATTATTTTGTTGAAAATGAAAATAAAGTTTAAAAATCGTCTTTTTTATTTAATGCCTAGATGTAACTCTAAAGTTGAAAATAATTAGAAAATTATGAAAAAACCACGTTATTCTAAGTCTATTCTAAGAGTATATGGTTAAAAACGTTAATAAATTGTTTCGCAAAATTATAAAAATATCTAATCATTAGTCAAAAGTAGTATTTATATTTGAGAAACAATTTTTATTACAAAAACTCAGTAAAAAATAATAATTAGTGACAAAAACTAACAAAATCGAATTTTTCACTTATGGGGGTTTTCAATAGCCTATAAAACAGACTCATAGGGTTAATATTTTTTAAAAATTCATTTGTATTAAATAGGTAATTTTAAAGAGAAACTTTGTCTTTTAATTCGCTTTACCTAATATTGACGATTTTAAATAATATTGACAAGAGCGTCTTTTCAAAATTAAAAATATTAATTAATATAAATATAAATAGTTGTTTTTAAGGGCTGCTGGCCTGACGGCATTTTCTAAGCAAAATTTTCAATTTACTAACCTAATATTTAAAAAAAGAAAAGACTTCAAATATTTATTTAAACCAATATTCTTTATGTTCCCATTTTTTTCTGTAAAAAAGTCTACTATTAATTTTCAGGTTGAGAATTTTTATTAAAATTTAATTGAGGTTAAAAATGTTTTGTTGAAAATCTGTATTGACTCAAATTTTTTTTCAATTTAACTATTTTTTTGCATATTCGTAATTTGCGTTTAAAATGTATCTATTATTGTAGAAATTTCATCTTTTTTAGTTTAAAATGCAACTTTATGGTTATAAATTAAATGCCAGTTTAAATTTTTTTTGTTCAAAATTAACATATTTCGGTTGAAAATTTTGATTTTTTAGTTGAAATTTCAACTGTTTGGTTCAAAGTAAAATGGGTTTGTTCAAAATTAATTTTTTTATTAAAGATTCATAATTAAAGTGAAAAATTCATCTCTTCGATTGAAAATTGAACTACTTTGATAAAAAAAATATTTTTTGTAATTTTAATGATAAATCCATCATTTTGGTTACAAATTGATCAATGAACTACTTTGCAAAAATTTTTTTTCAAATGATTTCTTTTATGGAACAATTACCTAATCTTGTTGGAAATCTGCCTTTTTGATTTAATTTGAACTATTTGGTTTAAATTAGAACTGCTTCCGTAAAAGTCAATTTTTTAAAAATAAAGATTCATGATTTTAAGAAGATTCATCTCTTTGGTTGAAAATTGAATTTCTTCGAAAAAATTATCTTTTTCTGTTTAAATTAATTTTTTTAAGATATGCATATTTTGTGCTAAGACTTCAACAATTTGGTAGAAAATTCAACTGTTTTGTAGAATTTTTTTTTATTGAAAATTATTTTTTTTTAACTGATAGTTAACTGTTCTATTTTTGGGTAATAATTAATCTTTTTTCAATTTTTTATTGTAGAAAAATTTACTTTTTGTTAAAAAATCTACAAATAGATAAAAAATTCATTAATTTTCTTGAGAATTAATTTTTTGCAGTAGAAAATAAGTCTTGCTTAAAAACTTAATTATGTTGTTACAAATTTAACTAGTATGTAGAAATATTATATTTTAAATTCAAACTTTAAAGATTTTGTAGACAATTAGTTTTTCCTTTATTGAAAATTAATTAATTAAATTTAAAATTTTTAAATTTTCCTTTATGGATATTCATTTTCAAGGATTATACATTTTCATTTTAAGATATCTAAAATACAGTTTGAAAGACTTAAACAAAAAAACGTTGTGCAAATAATTGATTTTACGAAACGATTTTTAATCAGTTAAAAATTAATAAATGTACAAAATTGAAAGTTAAAAATATAATTTTTTCAACCAAAAAGACCTTGCTAGTTAAAAAATTTATTATTTAATTATTAGCAATATTTGACTCTTCATTCGAAACTAATTTTTTAATTTGTATTTGAAATTGTCGAAAAGATTGTAAAAGATTTCTAAATTCTTTAAAAATAAGTCTTGAAAATTTCAGTTTCAGGACTTTAATATCATTTTATAAGAAGTTCGAATTATTTTTAAAGATATTGAAAAGTTTTGAAATCATTTTAAATATGGAAAAATCTAAAAAGGTAGAAACTAACAGTAGATTTTCGAAGATCTCAAAATTGAATTTTTAAGCTTTTTAAGGATTTGCAAAGCTTTCAAGAGAACACATTTTTCAAGAGCGCTACAAAAATTTTTAATGATTTTTTATCTAGAAAAATTAATTTTAGAAGAATGATTTAAAAATTAAAAGAAAAAAGTATGAATAAGTAGCAATTGGAGAATTATTAATTTGTAACAATAAAAAAAATCAATTCACTTCTCATTTGAAAAGTTTTCAGTTTAAAAACAAAAATAGTAATCTATAAAAGTTACAAATTTTTTATTTTGCAATTTTTTAACCGAAAATAAAGTAGTTGGCTATTAAGCGAAAAGATTGAACTTAAAAAACTGTAATTAATTATTTATTGCAAAAATTAAATTATATAATTTCATAAAAAAAAATAATTTTTAACCACAGCACATTAATTGTCAACCCTAGAATTTATTTTTAATCAAAAATGAAATTTCTGCCAAAATAGATGATTTTTTAAACCAAAAAAACAAATTCTCGTCTTCAAAAAGCTTTCATCTAAGAAAGATTTATTATGCCAAAGGGAAAACAAAATCCAACATAACAGTTAATATTCAACACACAAAGTGACTTCAATCAAAGTACATTAACTTTCTACTAAAAAAATGAATTTTATATACAAAAAAATTGACCAAAAGAGATTCACTTTCTGACTAAAAAGACCAATTTTCTATCGAGAAAGATTCATCAGCCAAGAAATTACCGTTAACTGATGTGGTTGACTGCCTTCTCATTTTTTGTCCTCTTTTTTATTTTTGTCAGAAAGTTATTTTCAAAAAATTTTTTAGATTACAATGAGAACTTTTTTTTGTTTTGGTCCAAATTTTGTCGTTGGATTTTTTTTTCAAAGCCATGTGACGAGTGGGTCACGTGACCAGATTCCTAACTTGCCGCCAATTTTTTTATTTCCCAACTTATTTTCACAAAAAACGTCACATCGAGTTGAAAATTTGGGATACCAAACAAGAAGGACTACGAATGGTGGGTCTGGCCCTAAATTTGTATAATTATAAAAAAAGTTTTTTGTTTTAAATAATTTTTTTTTATTTTTTCATAATTATTAATGTTAAGGACCAGCCCCACCTTTCTTAGTGCTCCTCATTTATTGTCCCAAATTTTCAACTCAATGTGGAGCTTCTTGTGAAAATAAGTTGGGAAATAAAAAAGGTGGCGGTAAGGTAGGAATTTGGTCACGTGACCCACTAGTCACATGGCCTTAACAGGAGTTTGCATCAATTTGATTATTGGACCTTAAATAGGATTTTAAATTTGGATGACAATCTAATTTAAATTTTCTATATCTTCAACAAATTATCAAGATTTTGACTAAGCATTTAATTGTTCAACCCAAAAATATTAATTTTCAATAAAATAGTTAAGTTTTAACCGAATAAATAAATATTCAAGCTCAAAAGACGAGTTCTCTAACAAAATCAATGAAATTTCTACATAAAAATACATTTTTTAACAAAGTAATAAAATGTTGAAGCAGAAGATGAATAACCAAAAATTAAATAAGATATTTTTTAATATTAAGTTTAAACTTTTTGGTTTAAAATTATTAGGGAAAATTAAAATCATTGATTATTACTTCACTTCCCGCTGGAGTTTTGACAATTCGGCTAACACCAATAATTGCAGCAAAAATAATTTTTTACAATAAAAAGGAAGATATTAAGTTTACAAAAAAAGATATCTTTCGCTGTAGGAATAATAATTCTATGATCAAATGGTATTGTTTTATACATTACTTTTCTTCATTTAATGATCAATTATGATAAAAAGCTGCTAAATAGAATTGAACAAAATATTTCTTGAGATTGTGAAATCTGTATGACACATTATTATTATTTATAAAAATGGACGTATTATGTAACTAATGCTCTTCGATGAATTTTAATTACGTCAGAAACTCTCCAGAAAAATTTTTTCAAAGAGCGATTTTATCTCAAGGTGGAATAATAGGAATGAAGAAGTTTACTTTAAACAGAAATTATATGAGCCTCTCAAGATAAAATAATGAAACACCTTCAAAAGTTTAACTTCAGTTAAGTCAATTATGTCATCCTAAATTAAATATTTTATGTTACTAAGTCCTGAAATTGCCAATTTACGCAATTCAAACTCGGAAAGAAAAAAACTCAAATATCATAAAACAGTATATATGCATGAAGCATCAGAATATTCATTAGTTACGCTGGTCTGAAAATTCGGCACTAATCAGTTTGAAATAAATTTTAAAAAAATGAGTGTCTTTTCTTCCTTAGTCTTAACCTTGAACGTTATACTGAATTTTATTGGTAAGTACAAAAAGTCAATGTATAGATGTCCGGTACCGGACGGCTTTCGACTTAGTACATTTTTTATTTTCTTGTGACATGTATGTTTTAATCTAATGTATTTTTTTCAAAACTACTTTAATATTCCTTTTGTGCTGAATAAAATGAAAATTACGTTTGAAGAGGATTTAAAGATGGATTTGTTCTCTAAAGAATTTTTATTGAATTATTTTCAAAATACTTGCTAAATTTACTTTTTAACTTAAAATGTCATTGAACGTAATTTATAATTTTTTTTTTTAAACGTATTCAGAAATTAATTTTGGCTTGAAAGTTTCTAAAAATATAGTCTACAATAAATATTGTACAATTGGTGACAGTTTCTTTAAAACAGAAGTTTTGTTCAAGATAAACTTATTAATAATGTAGAAACTTCTAAATTAATAACTGGCAATAACTACCACAAATATAGAATTATATACAAATATTCTTAGTAATTAAAGAATGATAACCCAGTGGGCACCAAATTTAGCGACGTCTTTACGACATTGTTACGACATCTTTACGACATTTTTACGACATCCTATGTCCGTGTTGTTTCGGTGCTTTACGATATCGTAAAGACATCTTCAGATCATACGACATGTTTACGATATCGGAAAGACACCATAACGACTTTGACATAGCATATCGTAAAATTATCGTAAAGATGTCGTAACGATCAATAAAAAATTAGAAATTCAAGTGTGCGAAAAAAATTACTTCTATATACTCGTTCCAAATGATAAACTTCACTTTGAGGTTATGCCTCATGCACGTCCGAAAAAAATAAGAAATATATGCTAATTCTAATGCCGTACACTGTAAAGTATATAATTTGGAAGGAGAATATAAGTGTAACTTTTTTTACGCACTTAAATATGTAATTTTTGATTAAAAATGGCTTACTTGGTGTTTTCGATTTTATCTATCCCTGCACATTTACATAATTATTCTTTTTTCTCTGAGAAGATAAGGCATAACCTCAAACTGAATTATATAATTCAAAAGAAGAATATAAATGTAAATTTTTTACATGTCTAAAATATGTAATTTTTTATAAAAAATGAGTTATGTGGTACTTCCTATTTTATTCTTTCTTGTAAATTCACTTTATAATTCTTTTATATTGCTAAGAAGATTTTAAGTTAGTACTATTTGTTGGAGTTATTGCCAGTTATTGCTCTAGATGTGTGTAAATTATTGATAAATTTAGCTTGTGTAAAACTTCTGTTTGATTAAACTCTACGAATAAGCCGCGTGAATGATAAACAATAAATAATGAATTATAATACTGTTATCTACAACAAATAAAAATAGCAAACACCAAATAAGCTCTTTTAAATGTACAATGAACAATGAAATATTGACTTAATATGGCAATTCATTACTTACTACAAAATTTATATTCAGAGAATGAATTTATATTTAAATGGTCTTTAAATGTAATTTTCATTTTATTTAGTTGAAATAAATATAAAAATATTTTTAAAAAAAGTCCTGCAAATGAAAATAATACAATCGGGGCAATGTAACAGATACCAACCCAACGTCCGGACTCGGATATCTATACACTACCTAAAAAAATTAATACTCAAACAGATTAACAGTAGTTACAAGGACAAAAGGAATGCCTAAACAGGTGCCTCCAAGAATTTGCGGAGTAAATATTGGTTAAGAAATAAAACCCTTTTTGTATGCTATCTGCCACGCTCTTAGAGGGAAGCGCACACTTTAACAGCGCCCGTAAAATCGCCGACTTGATCACGACTTGATCAACGTGACGAAAGCCTACGGAAAGAGTTTACTTCTTGCGCGATATTTACTCCGCAAATGCTCTAAAGCGACTGTTTGAGCATGAATTTGGTTTCTGACACCCCAAACACCCATCCTGCTTGCAAAATTTTTTCTTTCGCTGTTTGAGCAAAAAACAATCAGTCCTACTACTTACGAAACCTTGAGAACGTGACGGAAGCCTAAGACAAAGAGCTTACTTCCCGCGCGATATTTACTCCGCAAATAACCAGATGTGACTGTTCATGCATGCATTTGGTTTTCGCTACCCCTACCATTCAATTTTCCTGTAAAAACTCCCTCTGTTCCTCCGCCTGGCCTATAGAAAGTTAATCCTACTACTTACGGAACTTTGAGGAAGCGATGAAAGCCAAAAAAGAGTATACTTCTCGCGCGATTCTTACTCCGAAAATAAATCAGGGGTGACTCTTCAAGCATTTATTTTGTTTCTGACATCTCCCACCACTTATCTCGCAAAAAAACTTCCTCCATAGCTTCGTCTGAGATATAGAAGCTAAAAAGTAAAGTATTCCTAAAGTAATCAAATTATTTTTTAAATTAATCACC
>NC_046663.1:9332536-9360158 GCF_010883055.1 Belonocnema kinseyi | reverse complement strand
TTGTGGCTTTGAACATATAAGAAACCTATATGTGATTTCAGAATTTAATAAGCATTTATAAGCATTTTGAATTAGGATTAAACTATTGTTTCTTTTAATATTTTTATTGATAATAATTACGAAAAATTAAAAATAATAGAAAACATCTTCTAGGTATAAAATCAAACATATATCTAAAACATTAATAATATTAATGCATAAAAAAGGTTGGTTCTAAATAAATTTTTAACAGATTTTATTTTAGTTATTAAATCAAAAAAATTCACACCTAAGAAATGAAATTCTAACCAATTAGATGAATTAATTTTTAACAAAGTACATGCATTTTCATTAAAAAATTAATTCTCAAGAAAATAATTCTATTTAAAACACAAACGATAGATTTTCAACCGAAAAGATACAGTTTTAATCAATTATATCAATTTTTAAAGGAAAGCGATAAAGTTATAAACCTAAACTATCATCGTTTAATTTTTAATAAGAAAAATGAATTTTAAACCAAAAAAAACCCGAGTTTCAGCAAAACTAATTAATTTTCAACTCAAAGGACGAATGTTCTATTTATGAAAAAGCGAATATTTAACAAGGCGTTATTCTTCAACCAAAAAAATGATTTAACTGAACAAAAATTTAATTTTCAACCAAAAATAACATAATGAAATTTCAATTAGTAAAATAAATTTTTAACCGAAAAAAAGAAGTTTTCAACAAAATATTAAAATTTTTAAACAAAAAGATGAAGTTTTAACTAACATGAGTACTCGTTTTCTAGAAATTATGGATTTTCTGCTAATAAATAAATTTTCACCTAAAACAGATACATTTTTAACGAAAAATAGCAACATTTAACTTTTATTTAAAAAATTTACTTTACAATTGAAGCGATTCAAATTTTCAACCAAGAAGATTAAATTTTCATAAAAAAATGAATTTTCGATAAAAAATTGAACAGTTACTTTTTCAGATAACAAAATTAATTTTGAATAAGAAAAGACTAATTTTCGACCGAAAGAATAAATTTTCAACTAATAAGATGAATCTTCTACCAAAATATTACAATTTTCGAGAAAGTTCATCACTTTTTAACCATACATTTGAATTTTGGAAAGAGTTTTTAACCAAAAAGAGGAATTGGTCACCAAGAACGTTAAATATTCTCCCACAAATTTGAAATTTCAATAAAATACAAGAATTTCAAAACAAATATTTGAATTTTTAACTTATGAAGATAAATTTTAAATGAAACATGTACGATTTAAATTTTTAGTTACAACAATTGATGTTCAGTGGAGAAAATAATTATCCACAAAATAATTAAATTTGGAACAAAAGGCAAGAATTCTATTGAAATTTTAAATTTGTGAAAGAATATTTAAGGTTTCAGGTACCAAATAGTTGCGATTTTTAACCATAATATTCAAATTAACTATAACTTTAGTTCTTCGAAAATTCCCTAACTTTATCAGGTTTTTCTTGTCATTCGCTGGCTTTCTAGAATTATCTATAAAAATATATTATATATTATGATATATTTTTGATTCACATTAAAGCAGTCACTTGTTAATTCAAAGAAAATATTACACAATCGCGTTATTTACTAATCTTTTCGCACTCAGACGTTTCTAGATAATTCAAATATACATATTTAAATATCTTTTGGAATTTACTTTGCAAACTTTGATGTCACATTTATACTGTAAGTGACGCATAAAAAATAAAATGAAATAACCCGTGTAGAAATTTACCCGGTAGACCCTAATACAACAAGGTTTCTGGTCGGATCTCGGCTGGGCTACCCCTGGTTGGGTTTCATGGACAGGAACCGGGTGGGAGCCGGTCGTGCTACATTTTTCTCGAATCACGTAGCCCAGTGCCGGCCGGTTATTGGCCGGACCAACCCTGGTTATATCCCATGGTCGGGCTCCGGCTGGACACTTGTCAGGTTAATGTTTTTGTAGAAATTAGACATTTTTTAAGAGCCGAGATATCACCAAAGACGTAATTATGGATGCTAGATGAATTATTATTTGAAAATTATAATTTAAAGATTTATTAGATCAGTGAAACAAAAATGAGCTTTTTTAAATTAAAAAAAAAACATTAAATTTTTTCGAATAATTTAACATTTTAAATTAAACTGTTATCGATTCTGCTATGTGCAACAACAGAAATGATACAATTGTTATAAACTTCTCTATACTCAGACAATAGTTAGCCTTTACAATTTCAAATTTGCCGCCATATATAGCGCCTGTTGTGTCTGTCGTCTGCATAGACACTCAGTAATTTTCTGCTTCGCACTTGGAAGGAGGATGCTCCTTGCACTAACGTCGCCTCGGCTCTTCGAAGTTCGCGAATAAAATCGAGACTCGTGGTTAAAATAAACCTTATTTCAGTAATTAGTTTGAAACCCTCACTTAGAGCGTGAATAATTATTTTTTTAAATTAAAATATAGTCTTGTGTATACAATTTTTACATTCTTCCTTCCTAACCTTAAATCACCACGTGGCTTCCAAATTGCTATGAGGTTCTATCATCAGGGAATAAAATTATACTCCAATTTTCTTGCTAGAATTGGTTCGCTTGATTTGAATTTTAAAGTTCATCGTAATCTTACGACGAGTTTTAAAAGACAAAACAAGTTAACAATTTCTCGCATGAAGCAACATTTCTTAACCGCTTTTTGGCCGGATTACCCGACCGGATCCCAGCCGGTATTGAAGCCGGGACCCGACCAGTTTACCGTAACGTTTTTAGCCGGATCCCGGCCGGATTCCCTAACCAGCGCCCGGCTTAAAGCAGGGCTATCCGGCTGGGACCCGGCCGGATCCCTGATTGGATTCCTACACGGGAATCGAATTGCTCTTTTACATATAATGCATTTTCAATATCACAAATTTATAAATATTTTTTGTCTGTTTATAGAAATATCATCAGGTATGGAGCCTAAAACAAGGGATTTTCTGACAAATTTTGGAATGAGTAGTGAACATGCGAATCGACAAGGTAGCTAATTAACAAACAGTTTTTAAATTATGAAAATATGTATGAATGATGTCTTTTGTCTGTAGTGATTTGAGAAAACACCTTTAACTACAAAATGAACGAAGCCGAAAAAATCGACGAAAAAGGTTCGAATCTTCATTCGCGTGTATCACAGATTCTAATTAATTTTTTGTAGTTTTTTACATTGTAATCTTAATGGGATGGTATTAGCTTTAATAAAATTTGACTTTCTCGGTTTTCATCAAATCTCCAAGTTTTGAGACCCCCCAAAACAGAAATGAACGATTTTTTAAAGGCGTTTGTCTGTTTGCCTGTCGTATGTAGTCTGTATTAATTAGATTAATATTGTAGATTGATATTGTAGTAGATTGATCAGATTGGATGCTGCTTTGGCACACTTTTCTAAGGCCTACAAAAAAAGATTTCTTTCGCTAAATAGCTATTTTGGATAAAAATTTAAAAAACGAGATAATTTTCAAAAATTTTTAAACCATTTTTTGCAAGATTTGAAAATTCTATGTACTTCTATTCATAATACCCGGAAATTCAAACAATTTATTTTTATGATTTTCTTCGATCAAAAAAAAAATGATCAGAGTTATAGCATTTTCAAAATTAAAAAAAAAAGGAAAATTAACTTTTTAAGCATGATAACGCACGATGTAAAATAATTCAAGAAAAGGAAAACGTTGATTTTTGTAGATTATCATAACAACCTTTTGAAATTGTTCAAGAAGTCAAAAATTTAAGTTTCGATAGCACAAAAGATAATAAAAAATTACATTTGTCGGTCAAAATATGCAAGATGTGCAAAAAATCTATCTACTAAAATCGTGCACACAAAAAAATCTAAAAATTTGTTATTAATCTTTTTTTGATAAAATTCGGAGTTTTTGTTTCATTCGTAAAAGCAACATTATAAATAAAAAAATTAAATTTTTGGACAAGCGACACAGGCTACAAAATAAATAATAAAATAAAAGTTGTGAATATGAAAAAAGAACTATAGGTTTGTTTTTCATTATTTTTTGTAGTATTTCACGACGTGACGATAATTTTTCGTCAATTGTTTTTGTCAAAATGGATCGTCTAAAAAAATAAAAAAGAAACGAGAGATTTAGATCCAGCACCGATAAGACTCGGTTTCAAAGTAAAAAATATTTAAACGGCACGCGTGCGTCATAATAAAAAAATATGTAATCTCCTTACATTTTGAACGCTATTCTTAATTTGTTTAATTAAACAAGATGATAATTATGTAAAAATATAAATCTTATTGGATTGATTTATGACTATGTATTTATTTCATGATTTTCTAGAATCTGTTCATTTCCCGGTGTTACCCATCAAGTTTTTTAATGTTCCCAGTCAACTAAAAATAAAATATTCATATAAGCCGCTAAAATAAAAAAAAAAGAATTTTCAAGAAAATATTTTAATTTTTAACCTGACTGATGGATTTGCAACTAAAATGATGAATCTTGAACTGCAATAGTTGAATTTTAAGTAAAAAAAATAAATTTTAAACTGAAACAAGAAACCTTCAACGACAATAGTTATATTTTCAACAACAAAGAATTAATTTTCACTAAAAAAAATAAATTACCAACCAAAACATAAATAATTAAACTTTAATTAAAAAAATTAATGTGTAACCAAACATGAATTTTCTACTTAAACTACGGAACATTTAATTGCAATAAAAATAAATAACTTTCTACACTATAAAAAAAACTATTTAAAAAAATCTTTACACTTTAAAACGAAGTGATGACTTTCCAACTCAAATTGTAACTCAATATTTAGGAAATTTAAATGAGATTAAAAACAAAACTAAAAATCCTATTTAACGTTCAATAATCGAATTGATGCAAACTCCTATAAAAAAAAACAAGAATCCAAAGAACAAATTTGTACCACAGCAAACGAACAAAAAAAAACTCTGATTGTAATCTAAAAAAATTTTTTAAATAATTTGCTGATAGCAATACAAATAAAAAGACATTTTTCTTCTCTTGTTTATATTTTTGCCCACAAATTATTTTTCATATTTTTTCAGATTATAATCGGAGCTTTTTTGTTTTTTTCTCGTTGTCCAAATTTGGTCGTTGTATTCTTGTTTTTTTTAACAGGAGTTTGCATTAAAATTGTAAATGTTTAACTAGAATAGTTAACTTTTAAATGAGAAAGATGAATTTTCAACTAAAATATGAAATCTCTGACTACAATAATTGCATTTTTAAACAGCGAGGTAATTTTTCAACCAAGAAGATTAATTTCTATCAAAAAAGATGAATTTTCAACTCAAAAGGTAATTTTTCGTAAAAAATTAAATAATCAAATTTTTAGTCAAACAATAAATGTCCAAGCAAAGAGATGAATTTTTAAACAAACTTTCAACGTAATAGTTACATTTTCGACAAAAATTTCCTTTTTATCCAAAGGAAAAACAAGTTTTCTATCAAATATCACATATTAAAAAAAAATTTATTTCAAATCAAAATGATGAATCGTAAAAAAAAAATTATTTTTTGAAAGAAAATTTTAACTTTTAGCCTCAAAGATGAATTTTCAACTAAATTGAATTTTTAACCGAAGAGAAGACAATTTAAACATGAAGATTAACTTTTTATTGAAAAAAGAACTGAAATATTTTCTGGATGAAAATTCAACGATTTTTCAAAATTTGTTTTTATTTTTATTTAATCAAAAATCCATCTATTTTAGGAACAATGTTTTTAAAAATAAAAAAGCAAATGTTTGGTTGTAAATGAAACTATTATAGTGTTTTGTTTATAATTTAAATATTTCGTAGTAAATTCAATTTAGTTTAAAATGTATATTTTGTTGGTGAAAAATTAACTGAAATCTTTTCTGGATGAAAGTTCCACTCTTAAAAAAATTTGTATTTATTAATTCATCTGTTTTAGTACAAAGTTTAATATTTTATGGATAAAAATGCAAATTTTTGATAGAGAATTTAACCATTTTATTGAAAATTCATCCTTTATGTTTAAACAAATTCGTCTTTCTGGATTAAAAATTTAATTTTTTCGTAGAAACTATTTTTTCTTAAGAAAATACAATTTTTGATCTTGCAGAATTGAATAGAATCTTTTTTACTTAAAAAATCAACTTTTTATAATAAAAAATTCTGCAGCTTTAAGAGAAATTTAATATTTGTTAATAAAAATGCAACTATTTGGTAGAGAATTCCAAAATTTTGTTAAAGTCATCCTTTTTGATTAAATATTCGTATTTTTGGGTTGAAAAATCAATTTTTTTCGTATAAAATTATTTCAAATGAAAAAATAATCTAAAATACAGTCAAAGCATTCAGATGAAAATTTGCCATTTTGAAATTGATGAGTAAATAAAATATTTCAAAGAAAAGGCTTCTGAAATTCGGGATATCTTTTTTTTATTTATTATATTGAAATATTTTAACGTACAAACTGATTAGGCAAATTCTTTTCAAATAAAAAAATATATTCACCTTTATTTTCACCGTTCATAATGGAGCACTTTTAAATTCTGAACCTTTAAAGTTGAATCTTTATATAAAAAACGCGTGAAACTAAAAGTGATTGTAAATGGGAAATATAAAAAATAAAAAATGTATACCCTGGAAACTTGACACTCAAACAAATCCGAGAATAATCTAAAAATAAAAAAAAATAAAGTTGTGAAGTATTGTGATAGTAAAATGTTTTTGAACTCCAAACATTTAAAATTTATATCACTTCAAGTAAATTTAATCATTTAGAAAATAAAGATTTTTAAATAATCAATCATACTTTTCAAAATTCAACAATTTCAATTTCAATCCCAGAATTTAAACTTCTTAGATTACTTTTTTACTGAGAATTAATTTCTTTTGGTATAAAGTTAATATTTTCCGTAAAAAAGACATCGCTTTGATTTAAATTGATCTGTTTTATTGGAAAATTTTACTATTTGGTTAAAAATTCGTTCTTTTTTTGTTTTAGATTTAAATTTTTCAACTGTAAAATTATTTGAATTATTTGGTAGAGAAATAATCTTGGTTGAAATATAATTTTTTTTGATAAAATTCAACTTTTTCAGTTAAAAATTAATTTAGTTAAAAATTTTACTACTTTTTTAAAAATTCTTTTCTTCTTAAAAATTGATTTCCAAAATTTAACTATTTTATTTAAGTTTGACATTTTTTTGGATGAAAATTCAAATATTTGGTTAAAATTCGTGTATGTAAAAGTCTTGTTTTTTGGTGAAAAATTATTGTTGTTGGTGGAAACTTCATATAAATATTTATATTTAACAATTTGTTTGGAAATTAAAACATTTTCTTAAATTGAAAATTTACATTTTTATTGAAAAATTATATTTTATTGTGGAAAATTAGACTATTTTGTATAAATCCCGCCATTAATCTTCAAAGTATATTCAAAGAGGTTTAAACAGATTTCCAAAATTGTCAAAAAAATAATCACGAATTTTTTCAGACATTTTTCAAAATTTGGCTGGTTTTGTTAACAATTGTAGGAAATATTCGAACTATTATAAAAAACGTTCAGAAGTTTTTAAAGCATTTCAAAAATAATTTAAAAGTTAAAAAGGTTCCAAATAATTAAAAATAAAATTGGGTACAAAATTTGTATTAAGCTTCCTGTTTCCAAAATTATAAAAAAAATTAAAATATTAAAGCATTTATTTTTATTTTGTAGAATTGCATAACAGTTTTTTCAGCTTTTAATATAATAACAAAAAATGCACTTAAAGTTCCTGAGGAAAATTGAAATGATTTTTTTTTGAAAAATAATTGAATAGACTATTTAAGAATATTATAAAAGAAATTTTAATGTATCAATAACAATTGAAAAATTATTAATTTGTAAAGACTTCAAATAAAAAAAATTGACTTCTAGTTTCGAAACGTGTTATTAAAAAAATGGTCATCTTTCAAGTTTTAATACTTTTTACTTAAAATTGCTTAAAATGATATAATTTTTAAGTTTGTTGAAATTAGATTATTCACTCCTTGTTGTTTAAAAGTTTCGAAGGAAATCGAAAAATAATAAAAATGTTAAAAATATTCCATAAAATATGAAGCAGAATGTAGGTTTTTCACCATTTTAAAATAAAGTTTTGAAACTTTTTAAGCATTTTGTAATGATAAAAAAAAAGAAATAAATTTTACTAAAATTTTTAGAAATATTAAAAATTAGTTTTTATTTTGGGTATAGCCTATACTTTATCATAAATTTTCAATTTTCGAACGGAATTTTTCCGCTCTATGAGTTAAAATGGTTTATTTTAATTATAAAAAATGTTTACGAACCGGGAAATAATTGAAAACTAGTTTTCCACATTAAAATGGTAACTCTGAAAAATAGCTTCCAACCAAAATTAAACGCTTTAAATTTCTCAGCTCAATTTCTTAAAAATATTCAGATGATAAAATTATTTTATTACAAAGTAAAAGAATTATTAGTTCAATCATTTTAAATTGATAGATAATGTTCCTACAAAAATTATTTCAAATTGACAGAGAATTATTAGTGCTTACAAAATCTAGAAAAATGATTTTCTTTTAAGACCTATTTTGAAATTGCTCTTCCTAAACCTAAATCTTTCATAAAAATGCAATTAAATGAAAACAAAAAATAGAAAAGATCTTTTGTTCTGAAAAGTGCCACAAAATATGGCCTGATATTAAGAAAGTTGCTGCTTGATGTTTAGATCAATTTAAAGAAGGAATGCAATTCTAAATGGAAAACACCTACTTTCAGTTTAATAAAAAATTTTACAGACAAACTTTCGGAATTCCTATAAGGTTTCCTATTCCTAATAATTTATCTGAATTTTTAATGAAAGATTTAGAATCAGAATTTTTTAATAAATCAGATTTCCAAATTATTGCATATTTTAGGTATGTCGAGTATAAATTTTTAATTATTTCTGAAGATAAGATTGAACAAACTATTAAAACTTTTAACTCAATAAATAAAAGATTAAAATTTAAACATGAAATAGAAAATGATAATACTATTTACTTCCTTAATATTAGCATTATAAAAAATGATAATCGTTCCATTTTTACATATTGGTTTTACAAATCAACTGCTATCAGTGAGTAGATTCAGCTATTTTACTTTTTGATCATAAATTTTATAAAAATAACTTAAAAGCCAACACTTAATTAATAATCCTGATAAAATGATCAAAAAACAGTTTGATTCCAGAAGCATTATTACTATTCCTTACTATGGTAAAATTTAGAAAATATAAAAAGTCTGAAAAATTTATAAAATTAGCACTTCATTTATATTTTATATTTATATATTTATATATTTATATTTATATATATTTTTATTTTTTTTTTAAATTTTAATAAAGAATCTTTTTGAAAATTTAAATATGGTAACTATAATTTTCCACTTTTGAAACTTAAGCTCTTAAATACGAATACTTATGATTTTACTTCTAACTAGTACAAATATAAATAATTCTTTTCTGAACTTCCACATAAAAACGTAAATGGAAAGTAATTTGTCTCTTTTTTCATTCCAATATAAATAGAATTTTATAATTGACTCCAAACAATGAAATCATCAAAATTCGATATTTATTCCTAAGTTTATATTGCTCTTTTTTAATTCTTATCTAATAACATTAAAAACAATTTAATCCAGAAAGAAATATTGCTATTCCTTACTATGATACAATTTCAGAAAATATAAAGACATCTAAAAATATATAAAATTAGCACTGCTTTTAGTATCTAATCTAAGCTTTATGAAATTATTAGAAAAATCTAACGCAGTTTATTGTCTTACTTTTAATTGTGGAAAATGTTACATTAAAAAAAGGAAAAGATACTTTAACATTAGAAAAAAAAAATTAAGATAGTATTAGACTAAATTTTTTCTATGGAATGATATTGAAGTTTTACATCAAGGGAATAATTATAATTTCAACTTATTTTTATACAATTTTTATGTTTATTAAAAACAATTCAAAACCATAAGCAATCCTTTTGTAAATTTAAATATGGTAACTATAATTTTTCACTTTTAAAATTTAACCTCTCAAATGCTTTTAATTTTACACTAATTATTGTAAATACAAATCATCCTTTACAAAACTTCTATACAAAAACTTAAATGGTAAATGATTTTCTCATTATAGGTTTAATAAGTTTGTTTTATGTTTACACTCTTTCTCGAATTTAAATTGCTTCCAATGAGGTCTTCTGATGATGAAAACTGTAAGTTTTCGAAACGTTGGGAGCAATTTTAAATAAAAACTTGTCCGATACAGTTGCAAGCAATTTCTGTTGTTCTTTTTAATCCTATATTTATTTACTGGGACGTTAATAGTAGATTATGTACCTAGGCAGTAAAGTTGAACTTTATACGAGAATGCACAATTTAATTTCCGAGCCAAAGCGAGGGCGATAAAACTGCATCTGAGTAATAAACAACTTTACTGTCGTGGTGCACACGATACTTTTTTTGAAATGGGTAGAATAAGCGTTCTGTTTCTGTAAAATTGCGTTTTATTGTACCACGCACGCACGCGCGTGGGTGACTTTATTGGACCAAAATCCACTTCTTATTTTCAAGTAGTTTTAAAATGAATTCTTTTCACTCTTTTCTTTTAATTCCTACTCACTTTGTCCTCCTTGATGTCACTTTACGTGCCGCTCACCCCTGTACAATAAAGTACTATTTTGCTGCCGCTCTACGGGCTGGTAAAGGGCGCTTATTCTGCCTATGTCAGATAAAAGCAGCTTATGTAGATATTCAATAAAGTATAAAACAACTTTACTGCCTTGATGCATACGATACTTTATCTGAATAAGATAACGTAACGTCAGAAGTCCAAAATCCACTGCGTAGTTAAACGTAGTTTGAAAATGAAGTCTTCTCACTCTTTTTCAATTTTCTTTTACTTTTCACCCACTTATTCCTGCTTGCTGTCACTTTACGTGCTGCTCGTCGCAGTACAATAAAGTGCTATTTTACTGCCGCTCCGTGAACAGTTAAAGTGCGCTTGCTCTGCCTATTTCAGATAAAGGATATTTATGCTTTTTTTCTTGTTGCAGATTTGGGTTCAGAGTTCGAGTTTTTACCTGATAACGACCGTACTCCTGGTGGTTCATGTACCGGAACTTCTTATTCTCCTGACAGCAAATCTCTTCCTCCTGCCGAGACTTCTCTTTGTGCCAGGTCGAGATCTCCTCTTGCCAGGCCCAGTTCTCCTCTTGCCACACACGGGACTGCTCCTGCCAGGCAACCTCCTTCTCTCGTACTCAAAAAAGAACTTAAAAACCTTAAATTTATTCGGCTTATTCCAAACAGGAATCCGCACCGGCAATTCGAAATTCGAAAATACACTTTTCCTACCGATAAACAGATTTACGTAAAATTACAACATCATGCTATAGGGCCCGTGCCAACCGAAGAACAAACGGTATTGACAACATCGACTGGTGATGTCCTTGCAATAGTAGTGGATTATAGACGTCTTCAGGGAATATATACCCACAGCTATTTTATATTTCGAAAGAAAATAAACATGTACAGTGGTGAGGTTAAAGATATTTCTGCAGAAGAAATGGCGGAAACTCCCTTGGGCTCCACTCACACCATCTCAAAGAATTTCAAAGTGATAAGGGTCACCGAAACTTCTCAACCCCATTCATAAAATTATTGTTTAAAATCTAACAATATAATATAATATTTTTTTGTGATTCAAAGAAGGCAAAAAATGTTGCAAGAAACTGGTGATTACATTAAAGAGTTATTATTTTATGGTTCTGACGGCTTCAATATTTTTTTGGTGAAACGGTTTTTTTTAGAAAAAGATAAAAATAGTGGCTGGATGTGCTCTTACAAAAATATTTTAGGATAAAAATTACTATTATAGTCTTGTAATTACAATAGCCTTATAATTATTACACTATGTGATTATTTTTTATTATAAGGTAGACGACCTTACAGTAGATAAAAGAAATTCCGCAACTGGTAATAACTTTAGTATCCAAAAATAAAAAACATTTTTATATACATTCAGTTAACTATTACCACAGAAAAAAGTATCAGGGAACTAGTTTATTATCCCCATTACGTTTTTAAGTATTTTCTACAAATTTGCAATTATTCAAATAATTATTATTTGTTAAGATTTTTTTCTGTTAATCGTAAAAAGTCATTACTTTTTGCTATTAATACAGTTTTATGAGTTATAAAAGTAATATTTCTGGTTAAACGTATTTTACAATTCTTCAAACAATTCTTTTCGTGTGAATTGTTCAAGAAAATATTAATTTCACAACACCACAACTTTGCAATTAAAAATAAGTTTAAAAATACTTTTAAAAAACAGTCGATTATCAAAATATCGAATAAATATAAATTATGTGAAATTTTTCTTAAAATTCCGTTATTTTGCATTATTTTCCGGGTTTTTTCGGGCGCATTACGGTGGGCTTGTCGTTGGGGACAAAATATATTGGTTGAAGAAGTGGTAAATCACAGCAATGAAAAATAAATTTTTAATAAGTGTAAGGGTGGTCCGAAAATTTGACTCTCGATTTTTGGCATTGATTCCCTTCCCTTCTACTTATTTTTCGTATTCTAGAAAAAAATTACCTATTTTTTCTGAATTGGTCAACTTTAACCTGCGCCTCCAGGCTTTTGCTATTTAGCAAGAAATTATAGTTTTTTTCATCAAAATATCTGGTTTTTTTCGAACTACATAGGATGAAAAAATTGAAATGCAGTAATCTTGATAAAATCGAAAATAATAGTAATAATAATATTCTAAATTTGCTTCATTAATTTAAATATTTTTGAATACCGTTTTTTCAGATCATATAATAATTTCTTAACCTTGCAAATATTATTTCAAATCATTCTAAATGTTCCTGAAATAAAAAAAAATTCTTTATGTTTTCAGTTTTCCCAATTCTTTTCTGACGCTTTTGGAAATGTTTCGAAATCTTCTAAAAATTTTTTGAATTCCTTCGAAATCTTTTCACGTGTTCTTATCAATCTTATCAAATTTCTATAAATTCTTTCAAATACTCTCTTAATGTTTATTTTTTGTGATAAAAGGTAATTTTAAATCATCCCACGAATCATACATTTTTTTGTCTCAAAACCTTTTAACATTTTTAAAACGTTTCTAAATTTTTTCAAAATATTCAAAACTCTGCATTTTGTTCTAAGTTTATCAAAATAATTTTTTAGTCCTAGTTCGTTTTAAATATTTTTTAATTTTTTGAACCTTCTGAAAATTATTTAAAATTATTTGGTTTTTTTCTTATAAAACATTCTTCATCTATAAAAATAAAACGGTGTTAACATTTTTTTTAGATATTTGCAGAAAATCCTTTAATTCGCTTGAAGCCTTTCGAAATTCTTGAAAATATTCTATTTTTTTGTTCGAAGTTTAAAAAAAATCTAAATAAAAAAGTAATGTTTTTAAATATAAGAAAATTTAATATTTCTTTAATATTTTCAAAATTTCTAAACCTTCTAAATATCATCTAACTATCTGTTTTTTTCCAAACTACATAGAATGAAGAAATTGAAGTGCAGTAATGTCGATAAAATCGATATTTTTTATATATATATAATAATATATTATATATACATATAAATAAATATAAATAAAGATAATAATCTCAATTTTCCCAATCAATTGAAATATTTTCAAATACCATTTTTTTAAATCACATGATAATTTAAAAACCTTGTGAATATTATTTAAAATCATTATAAATTTTCATAAAATTCAAGAAAAAAATTCTTTATCTTTAACATATTCCGGATTCCTTTTTGAAGCTTATGTAAAATTTTGAAAATCTTTCAAGACCTTTTAAATTCCTGTGAAACATTTTCACATGTTCTTTAAAAATTAGTTTTTTAAAATAAAAAATCAATTAAAATTTTGTGCCAGGAATCCCAAGATCAATTTTTTATTCTCTCAAAAACTTTCAAAATTCTCCAAGAGCTTCTATTAATTAAAGTCTCAAAAAATCTATATTTTGTTTAGAAATTCAAAGAAAATGTTTAAAATAAATTTTTCTTAAAATCTTCAAAAATTGTAAAAATATTTCAAAATTATTACAATTTTTCCTAAAATTGAAAAAAAATTCTTCAGGTATTAAAAAAATTGCCTCAGAATCTTCCGGATTCTTTTTAAAAATGTATAGAAATCTTTTCAAATTTTAATAAATCTTTTTAAATAAATTTTTTTAAATAAAAGGTCATTTGATATTAGCGCAGAAATCGTACATTTTTTATCTTAAAAACTTTCAAAATTTTTCCAAAGTTTCTAAATATTTTTTGGAAACATTAAAAAATCTGAATATTGTTCTAAGCTTATGAAAATATTGTTTAAATCCTAATTCGATTGAAACATGTTTTTAAACATTCTAACCTTCTAAAAGTTCTTTAAAATTCTTAAAATTTTGTTTAAATTGTTAAAAAAATCTTCATGTATAAAATTAAAAATATGTTAAAATTTTTTCAAAAATCTTAAGAAATTTTTTTTACTCTTTCGAAAATCTAAGAAACATTCAAATTTTTTTGTTCGAAATTTTCAAAAATCTTAATCAAAAAGAAATATTTTTATATAGCAGAAAATTAAATTTTTCTTCAATCTTTACAAAACCTCTAAACCTTCTATATATGATCTAAAGTTTTTGGAATAAAATTTTTTTAATTCTTCATATTTAAAAAAATTGCATTAAAATCTTCGGGGATGCTTTTTTTTACAATTTTATCAATCTTTTGCAATATTTTGAAATCTTTTTAAATATAATTTTAAAATTAATTTTTCTAGATAAAAAAAATCTTTAAAAATGTTCAGGAATTTTAAAAGAAAATTTCTTCTCTCTCATGAAAACATTTTCAATCCTCAAAAATATTCGAAATTTCTTGTTCTGAAATCTTGATTTTTTTTCATCGAGTCCAATAATAAGGAAAATTCAAAATGTCCACTGATTTTTATAAACATCGAACTTTTTCATTAATTTTCATTAATAGGGGAACTTTTTGTTTAAAAGTCGAATTACTTTGTTACAAATTTATTTTATTGTTTTAGAATTTAAAATTTTAGCAATGTGTTTTTGGCTAAAAAAGTATCTTTTTGAGTTATAAATTTAATTAATACGTTCTTATTCCAAATTTATCTTTTTTTCGTTGAGAAATGAATTATTTGGTTAAAAGTTTAAGTATTTTATTAAAAATAACTTTATTAATTGAAGATTGAACAGTTTTTATTCAATTTCGTATATTTTTTTGTTTTATTTAAAGTTTATTTTTAACTGAAAGCTTAAATATTCTATTTTTGGTTAAAAAATTGGCAGTTTTAGAAGAAAATTTATTTATTTGGTTAAAACTAATAATTTTGTTGTAATTTTTTTTACGTGTTCTGTTTTGGTTGACGATTCAACTATTTTGTGGAAAATTTGTTTTTCCAGGTCGACTTAAACTATACTAAATTAAAGAGGTAAACCTTTTTGGGTTCATTATAAACTCTTATATTGTTAAAAAGTCATCTTTTTTAGCCCAATAGTTAATTTTTGGTTGGAAAATCATTACTTTTATAGGAAATTTATCATTTGGAATTGAAATTTGTAATCTAAAAAAATTCGTTTCATGGCTTAAAAATTAAACAATTTGGTTATGCTTGAAAATTCAAATATTTTTATGAAAATTCTTCTTTTTGGCTTTTTAAACCAGTTTTTAAGATTTTTCACGAAAAGTTCACTAACCTGAAGTTATTTAAATCATAATTTTCCTTTACGATTTAAAAATAATGAGTTCTCTTTGTACCTATTTTATGAAAGAAGAATTTTTCTTTCTTGCCTTTTTTCATATCTTGTTAGCTTTAAAAAAAGTAGCAATTTCAATGAAATTTTTGTTAATGCTCAGGGAAAAGATTTGTTATCGAAAACGTATGGAACTTTCATCGTACCTTTGAAATGAATTGATTTCAAACGAAAAGTATGTCATGTCCGTCGCAGAAATCAACATAATATTATTTCATCAAATGGCTTTTCAAGCGCATTCGTTTTTATTTATGCATTTTTTTTTCTGAACAATGTCCTTTTTTTAAGTGCATTTCAATATAAATTTCTAGAATTTCGCAGTAGTGAAATATAAAATTTGAATGTAAAAATTGTAAACGATTTTTTGAAATTGACCCTATATTTTTATGTACAAAATAAAACAACCGTTTTTATCTTCTTCTCTACGTTTCCAAATTTGTTTCTTTTCAATAATGTTTTTTTAATTGTTTATCTGACATTAAAGTTAATTTAAATGTGGGAAAATTATTTATATTCATTTTCAATTTTAAGAGTCTAAATTTAAGAAAAACACACATTTTTATCCGAGAAGATTGATTTTCCACTCAAAAAGATGAATTTTAAACTAAAAAAGATAAATTTTACACAAAAAATTGATCAGTTCAATTTTCCGTTCATAAATTAATTTACTAACAAAGCAGAACCATTTTTCAGTAAAGTACCTGAGTTTTCAACCAAAAATGCAACGATATTTTTGACAAAATAATTTAGTTTTTAACTAAACACAGGAAATTTGAACAAAAAAGACACATTTTCAATAAAATTGTCCAACTAGTGACCAAAAAGATGAAATTGGAATCGAAATTTTAAATCTGAAATAACTTTGAAAAAAAATTGTTAAATTTTTTAAAAAGAAATAAATTTTTACAAAAAGATATAAATTCTTAACGAAAATGTTATGTATAATATTTAAACCACGAATGCTTTTAATGAAAAATAAAAAAAGTAGTGTTCAATGAAAAAAGACTATTTTTCAATGAAAGGTTGGCGTTTTAACCAAAAAGGGTATTTATTAAATTGAAATAACTTAATTTTTGATAAACTAAATTAATTTCAAATTTAAAAATTATATTTTTAACTACAAGTATTGTTTTTTCAAATTTTTTCACATAGAAGATTAATTTTCTATGAAAAAGACGAGTTTTTAACAAAAATCATCAATTTTCAGAAAAAAAAATGTTTTCATCTAACTATATACATTTTACCTAATAGATGAATTTGTAAGAAAAAAAACGGAATTTTTAACTCAGAATGTTAATTTTCTAAAAAAAAAACATAAATTACTTGGATTTTCACAAATAGTTGAATTTTTCAGAATGTGGATTGATTTTTTACCAAATTTGAACCAAAGTTAAATTTTCAATGAATATGATGAATTTTCAACTAAAACAGTTTAACTTTAATTTTAAAAATAAATTTTTTCCAAAAACGAAAATTTTTGAATAAAATAATTAAATATTCAGCCAAAAAGAACAGTTAAAAAAATTATGCATCTTCACCCAAACAATACATTTTTAATAAGAGAATTTAACTTTCAAACAAGTAATTGAATTTGTAACCAGGAGTATACTTTTATACAAAAGAGTTAAATTTCCAGTTGAATTGAAAAATAGTTGAATTTTCTAATTAAAAAAGTAAATTTTCAGTTAAAAATGGAATATTTATATTTTTAGTTAAGAAAATGAAAGTTCAACCATGAAAAAACGAATTTTCAACAATATAATTAAATTTAGAAACTAAAAATTTTCAACTAAAATACAAAACTTAATACCAGCAAAATAATTTATTAAACAATTTTTAAACTGTTAACCAAGTAGCGGAAATTACAACTAATAAAGATACATTTGCAAACAAAATTGGAATAGTTACATTTCCGAAAACAAAGTTAGACCATAAAGTTAATTTTTCACAGAACAATAATTTTTTAACTGAATAATTAAATTCTCAATCAAAGAGAATAATTTTCAATTAAAATGATGAATCCTAAGACAAAAAATGAATTTTCAACAAAAGCGTTTAATTTTCTGAAAAGTAGATAATTCATTACCAATAAGTTAAACTTTCAAGAAAAGCAATTAATTCACAAAAAAAAACATTATTTATCACTAAGAAAAGGTGACATCAAAGAAGATTGTTATTAAATTGAAATAGATACATTTAAAAAAATGGAAAATTTAAATTATAAGTCAAAAAATTAATTTTTATTAATTTTTTTTTTTTAATTTCAAGAACAATTTGGAAAACTATTTGAATTGCCTATATAAATTACTTCGAATTACACGGATTACTCTCCATTATAATCTTCCACTTAGAATTACCTGGATTATAAGTGTTTTACGTCGGATTAAACTGTTTTAATTAAATTAAACTGGATTATCCGGATCACACTCAATTACCAGCATCATTTGCCTACCAGTACGAAAAATTCTTTTAATTCTTAAAATTAAAAAATTTCTATATTAGAACGAGACTTTACCTATAGTAGAGATCACGTGACCTTGTGGCTGGTAAGAGAGCTTGAGGGTCTGATCGGACTAGTGACCTTGAGAAGGTGAACCAAAGAGACTGCATCGCGAGCTATAAATTACTCTAGAGAACTAGAGGATTTTAGTCTGCGGGCCCTTAACTAAGAAGCGATCCTTCCTGTGGGTAATATCAAAGCTTCCGAAAAAATATCGCTGTGTAGGTTTTCATGATACCAAGTTTGGATGTGATTGCTATGTGAAAGGTGGAATGGCTTCAAGTTTACTAAATCCTTCGTTAGTCCTACCTGTCCCCCTTGATCAAGGTGGACGCGTTGGAGTCACAAGGAAGATATCTTTACGAAGACTCCAGGCTGAAAACCTTAGTTTGCAGACCATCCTTCTGAAAGCGGGGTTTCTTAGGGAGGGTTTATTATTTTCATAAATACTTATGGCCCCAAAATGTCAGATAAAAATAAAACAAACAGAAATAACAATGGTACCAACACGAGGCCCTCTTATAACCTACCACCAAAAGGATCAGCTTCTCTGGAACCATTCTATCAGAAGCTGTGAAGATCACTAGTATCGATAACAATAATCAAATTGCCGCGGTTAAAGAAAAGGTAACTAGCCTCTCTGTAAAGCGGAAAACGCGTAACGTAGCCCAGAAAAATAAGGCCTGTATAGTGCAGCTCTCAAACAGCAGCCAAAGCTCCTCATGCTAAGCCTTGGATGTCGAAGCATTATCTGGAGCAACTTCTTCTGTGCAGCCTACAAGCAAGTAGAGGAAGAACTCAACAGGCTCTCTCATGAAGAAGGATTCAAATTGGCTGAAGGCAATGGAAACGCAGAGCCTTCTCTTGCCGCAGATGGCTAACAAAACCCTGGTGAACGTTGATGTCGCATCGGGTTATCTAGAAGCCAGTCGAACTCCAAAGGAGCTGAAAAAGCTGCGGGCAGAAACCTCTACAGAGATCGATGAACTTGTCCGCGAGAAGTGAACCTCTAGAATCGGGGACATCTTAATCAGGACAGGGGCCATCGTAATTCAGGTTGCAGGCATCTGGCCGCGGGAGTGTTAAGTGGATAGGAAACCAGAGCTTAGTCTCAAGAAGATGAAACCTGGAGATCTAGGGGACTAAGTGTCTCCAAAGACCTCGGTATCCAAAAGAATCCTACGATCGTTTCGAGGCACCTGAGCTTTCAGAAACCTGCCTTACTAACCGAATCTTGAAGAGTATACTCAAATAAAGAGGAAACTGGGCGGCAGGCGAAGGGCGAGATTCTAGCTATCGGTCTGACTAACATCTTAATAAAGACCTTCGCGGCTCTAGGTTACTGAAACTGTTTAGAAGCCCATCCACTTCAACTGGGTCAACTTTCAGGTGAACCATCAGGGTACCATTAGAAGAGAAGATGTGTTCGTAGATGCCCCGAATTAGTCTATTAAAGGCTCAGCCGGCTATCTCAATGTCGCAAATGAAGGAACCACAGAAAAGTTTCTTCAGCTACATATTTAAGGAGCCATGTGAAAAAACACCAAGGGTATGCTTTGAAGAACATGGGTACGATTTTGATTCCTAAACTCTGCAGGAGCGATAAAGACTACAGATGTACCAGAGTCATCCCCAAAGTGAGTTTCCTTATTTTTGGAAAAAATCGAAAAAATGATTTATTTTAGAAAAGGATTACATAATTAGAAAGCTACGGATCTAAATTATTTTTCAACAAAGTCACCGAGTTTTTGCTAGCAATTCGTGAAGAGGGATGAGAGTTTCTTTAAACCCATAGCATACCACTGCCGATCCAATTTGCGCAGCCAGTCGTCAACGGTGCTCTTGACTTCCTCATCATTAGAGAACCGTTTGCCACCCACAAAGATTTCCATGGCCGGTAATAGGTGGCATTTATTCAGAGCGAGGTCTGGGAAGTACGGAGGGCGAGGAAATCATCCCAATCAAATTTATTTAGCAGTTCTTGGTTCAATTTTGCGAAATGAGGCCTGGCCTTGTCGTGAAAAAGGAGCACTTCTTTCGTAAAAAGTCCAGGTCGCTTCCGTTTTATCCGCTTTCTCAGTTTATTCAACATCTCACAATACCTCACAGCATTTATTGTTTCACCTTTCGGCAGATATTCGACCAAAAACAGTCCTATGTTGTCCAAAACACCGTTTCTAAAATCTTTTCAGCTGACGTCTCAATTTGGTCTTTTTTGGCGGTCCTTTCTGAGGACTTATCTAGACCATGCTCTGCCTGTTGGTTTCAGCGGCAGCTACATCTTACCGAGTGAGGAGTTTGATCACAGAACGCACTTAACAATCAGACCAGGACTCAAGGTAGTTAGCAATGTTCACAAACAAATTGGTGATTACGAATGCAACCTGGAGCGCTGTCATTTTTACAGTGTATGTTTCAAGACTTTCCGTAGCTTCCTATCTCTTTTAGTTCTCTTTTGAGAAAATAGGGAAACTTACTTTAGGGATGATCCTCGTAGATTGCCTCGGCTTATTTCCCGGGAAATGCTGAGTGTCCCCCTCCTCCAATGTTGGGAAGCACAAACATCAATGATAGAGCAAAAAATTCAATTGAATGCTTAGCGGATACTGAACTAAAGATCCTTAATCGTAGTGATAATCTCAAATTCCAGATTAAAGACTTGAGTGATGTTCTCAACTTGATTCTATTCTCAGAGGAACTGATGAGCAAGGTATTAGACTAGAAATTTATCGATGAGGAGTCTCTCTCTGACCAGAAATATATCTTCTTCTAGTTAGCTCTAGGAAAACCGACGGTTTCAAAGATAAGCAATTCCAGGATTTCACTTTGGGACTCACACAAAGAGGAATTCAAGGATAAGCTCTTAGGATTCACCGCAAGCTGAGGTATAATGGATGAGATCAATTACGCCACAAGTACAATTAGAAACTGGGAAGAGGCGTAGTAGTAGGAAATCATCTTAGAGAAACTCCGTAAGAAGATTTGAGAAATGTACAATATGGCAAACAGAATTTAGTTGCCCTTAGACTGCGACATCTACATGATGGCTCATAATGAATACAAGAAAACATGTAAAACTAAAAATAAGGATACCCAAGGATCTTTTGTGTTTTCTGCGGAGTTAAAACAACTGTAATTTGTTTAAAATACCGTTAAAAATTCGGCTAATTGGATCTAAAATTAATCTTCTTTGTTGAATGTGACTATTAGCTTGAAAATTTAATTATTTAGTTAAAAATACTTCTTTTCTTGTTGAATTAAAGTGGTTAATAAGTTATCTTACCAACTTAAGAATTTAACTTTTTAGTTAAAAATTCATGTATTTTGTTGAAAATTTGTCTTTTAGGTGAAAATTAATCTGTTTGGTGGAAAATTGAAACATTTGGTATAAAATTCCACCACTTTGTTTAAAGTTTAATTATTTTGTTCAAAATTAAACTATAATCTTAGCCATCTTTTTTGGACGAAAATTCAACTGTTTTGTTGAGTAGAAAATGCCACTATTTATTTGAAAATGCCTTATTTGGACGCCTTCTAAATTGGAAAACAGAATCCTGAAAAAATGTCCTGTTTCTTTAATTTTGTTTATCTTTATTAAATAATAAATCCGAAAATATCTTTTAACGGAGTCTAAAAGCTATAAAGCGTCTAGTTTATTTGAAAATCCATACGCGAAATGTCATAATGAAATTCCACGCAAGTTTCTCTCAGGACTCGTGAATCAGCTGGGGGAAAAAATAAATGAAACATGAAAAGGTTTTTAATCAGAGATGTCATACTTCATATTAGTTTGATCCCGCGGGATTGCTTCGAACAATTTAAAAAATGCGTCAAAAACAAAGAATACTTTTTGATTGCACTTTATTTTATTTCAGCAAATTTGTATTTAAATTAAACAATCTTTTTTCAAATTATCACACACGTTAATTTAATCGGAGAAAATGTATTTGAATTAAAGAATATCTAAGCTTAAAATAAATATTTGATCCTATCTCCCATCTAAAAAATTGGCGTAACGATATATATATATATTATGTTTTCAATTTTTTAATTTTTCAAATAAAATTTACAAGTTTTATTAAGAAAAATAATAGAAAACCATGTGTGATTTTGCAGTAAGAAGTGGTATTCAATAACAAGTCATTTTATTTTAAACAAGGTTTACAATTTTGTTTAATTTGCAGTTTATATCAAAGTTTTTTGCAAGCAATCGGTTTTTCAATATTTTAATCTTAAAATAAAAATTTTTAATTAAATTTAAAAAATGTTAAATTTCTTCAAATTTACTGAACTAAACTCAGAATCAATAAGAACTACCATTTTTTCAGATCCAACATTGCAATTAATCTATGTAAATCTTGGAAATCTCTTAAATTCCTTCAATAAAATAAAAAAAAAACAAGAAAGATAAATAAGGAAACTTCGAAATTGTCTTCCTTATTTTTTGTATCGTCTTTTAAAATCTTTTTTCAGTCCGAAAATTTGAAGCTTGATTCTTCATCTTTTTTCTACAGAATTTAGAAGTTAAAAATTATTATATATTCGAGAAGATTTATAGTTCGTAACGAATTTTGTTTATATTGTGTTTCTGGTTTTTGTCGAAAAATAATTGGTATCCTAGATAAAACATTGATAGAATTCAAAGAATTTTCCTCAACACTTTAAGCGTGTGTTTTTCTTTCACACAGAAAGATAATTTTTAATCTAGAAAGATAATTTTTTACAAAATAGGTGAATTTTTATTTCATTAATTTAAATGAAAAACAAAAATGGAATCGTTAAATTTGAAAAATAAAGATCTAATTTTCAACAACAACAAAAAAACAAATTTTCTCCCGAATTTTTTAATTTTTAACTTGAAAAGGATGCATTTTAAACCAAAAATATAATAGTTAAATTTTCAGATAAAAAAGTTAATTTCCCGAAATAAAAAAAATGAAATCTCCATGAAAACTTAAGTTTGTGAAATTAATAGCTTAATTTTCAACAAAAAATGTCTTATTTCTAACTTCTAGATGCAATTGTTCAATTTAAAATGCAAAAAGATGGATTTTTTTACAAAATAGTAAAATTAACAAACCAAAAGTATTATTTTCCAAAAAAAAAGTTAATTTACGGCCATCAACTAAAAAATTTTTTTAACAACACATGCAATATATCTTTTTTCAACCAAAGAAGATTTTTAATTGTAATTTTTATACAAAAAATTTCCTATAAATATTAAAATTTTCAACAAAGAAGTTAATTTTCTAATTAAGGAGATTAAATTCATCCAAAAAAAAATTATCAATAAATTATCTAGATAAATCTTCTACTACTCGTAATTACTTGATTTTTTAACTAAAAGATATTGAATTTTTCATCAAATAGTTGCAATTTTAAGTAAAAAGATAAATTTTTAATAAAGTGGTTGAATTTTCAACGAAATAATTAAATTTTTAATCCAATAATTGAATTTCAGATGGTTGGTTTTTCTGCTTGTATTTGATGAATTCAGAATAAAAGGAGAAATTTCTTGAAAATATGGCCCAACAAAATTCATTCTTGAGTGTCTAATCTGAAATATAAAAGTGATTTTCAAATTTATTAAGTCCTTATTTCACTCTACTATTGTCAGGCCATCTTTTACAAAATTCGCAAATTTTCGAAAAATCTATCATCAGAAAACCTTTATAAAAATGATCTACAATAAAAAAAAGCGTCTACAGAATTCAATTAAAAGTATTTTCATACTAGGACCAACAAATCTCGACTAATTATTTATTGTTTGATTAGTGGTTATATAATACCCTATATTTTTATTTTTAAAGAAAAAAGTTTATTTAATTCAAATAAAAATTTTTTTAATCAAACAAAGCTTAGTATAATACAATTTTGTTAACAAAGAAATATTTTCTCAGTGAATTCGTTTCAATTGCTCTCTCGTCCCTAGCTTGATGCTAGTTAGCGAGCTGCTCAATTTTCTCATAAAACAATAAAGGAAGAAGTTTATGCTGCGGTTAATGCAGTTAACGTAACAAATTCAAACATGCGAATTACACTGTAATGACTATAAAATGTATAAAAACATCTAATTATTCTAATTCTTTCTTTATTTATAGAAAAACGGTGAAAAAAGTCTTAACAGTAGATTAAATACAATGAACTTTGAAAATTCTACATGCTTAGTTTTTTCTATTAAATTTGTGTGCAGGGTCTCATTAACAAATCCAAAAAATACACTTAACTCCCGATATAAGACCGTTTTCAGGCATGGCTTGCTTGGTCTTGATCCAAAATCAAGGGAATTCAAACGTAAACTGGGAGGGTCCCACGAATAATTTTTGTTAGATTTGGAGTCCAACAATTATAGACAAAAAAGATACATGGAGCCTGTGACAGCGTGCCCAGAAAAGAGATCGCTAATAAAATGTCTGGAACCTGTAGCAGCGTACCCAGAAAAACATGAAATAAAAAAGCTTGCAGCTTGTTACAGCGTAGCCAGTAAAATAAATAGTAATAACTAAGAAGATCTGTAGACAACAGAGCGTGCCCAGAAAAGACAATATAAAGTCTCGAGTCTGTGCAGCGTACCCAAAATAACAAGAAGTGCAGAATCTTGGAGCCTGTGCAGCGGACCCATAAAGTACAAGGTTAAATATATCGAGGCTGTTCAGCGTACCCAGAAGATCAGATAGTACAAATCTATGGAGCCTGTACAGCGTGCCCAGTAAATACAAGGCAAAAAGTATCAAGTCTGTGCAGCGTACCCAGAAGAAAAATCAGCGTATCCAGAAAATACAATGTGAAATTATTGCGCCTGTGCAGCGTACCCAGAAGAAAAATTGTACAAAATCTTGGAGCGTATACAGCGAACCCAGACAATACAAGTTAAAATATCTCGAGGCTGTGCAGCGTGCCCAGAAGAACAAGTAGTACAACCTCATGGAGCCTGTACAGCGTACCCAGAAAATTCAATGCGAAAAGTATCAAGTCTGTGTAGCGTACCCAGAAGAGAAAGCAGTGCGAAATCTTAAAGCCTGTACAGCCTACCTAGAAAATACAAGGCAAAAACTCTCGAACCTGTGCAGTGTACCCAGAACAAGTAGTACAAAATCTTGGAGGCTGCTCAGCGTACCCGGATGGCTACTTGAGTTTCCTTCAGTCCACCGTCTGTCTCGTTCCGCTTCTCACGGCACTACTTGTGCGCTCTCCAATTACGGTTGATATTGGAAAAGAGGATCCTGCGCTGCGTGGCGGTCACTCCGCTGAACGACCCTTGCCGCCTATCGCCTTACGGACGGCTTCGCCCAGGTCAGCCTTTCAGACGTCATTCGGTTGCCTACTTTCAGGGGCATTGCTATGATTTTGACTTTTTTACACTATTAACAATTTTTTAATAAAAAGTATCAATTATTCGAATTAAAAATGAAACAAATTCAAATTTTAAGCCTTAAAAATGGTAAATTTTGTTATTTAAACTTTTGAAAAATGGTAAAATATCAGAAGCGTACTGTGACTCACCAAAAGACCCGATGATAGTCCTGAAGACCAGCTCTTAAAGCGATTTTATTTCATTTTTGTGTAAGAGTTCAAAAAGTTTGAAATATTTTCAGTAACTTAAAAAGATTTCGACAAATTTCAAATGAATTTACAAAACTTTCAAACAATTTAATTAATTAAGAAAATGTTTAAATCTCTTAATACCCTTCAAGGAATTTTTAAAGATTTTACGGCAATCCAAGGGATTGCACAAGCATTAAGTAAGGGCTTAAATATTATTTCAAAGATTTAATGTGGTTTTTGACTAATTTAAATAGATGTAAAAAAAATCCTAACAGTTTATAATATTTCTATAAAGTGCAAAGAATTGTGCAAAATTAAAGTCATTTCTTAGGATTTCAAAGATTTTGAAGATAATTTCAGTTAATCTGCGTTTTCAAAGACTTTCCTTAAATTTCTGAAAATTACAAAAATCTCATACGCTTTATAATAAAGTAGAATATTTGAAAAAAAAACTCCAAGGGATTTCAAAGAATTTCGCAGATTTACAAAAACCTCAAAGAATTTTTCAGAGATTTTTCAAGATTTTCGCGAATTTTACATTTGAAAGGATTTTAAAAATTCAAAAAGATTTTTTTAACATTCGAAATATATTTGAAGAACTTCCTACCTTTTTAAGGAATTTGAAGGGTATTTTAAAAGATTCCCAATAATCTTTAATCGCCTAGAAAAATTCCCAAATATTTATAAAGAATTCAAAGGATTGAAAACGTTTCAGGGTTTTAATATCAATTCCGAAGAATTTTTATAATAGTTAAAAAATGTTTAGGAATTTCTAACGAGTCTAATGATTTTAAGTAATTCAAAAATTGAGGGAATATTAATAGGATTTCCTAGAATTGAAGGGTTTTTAAATTTTATTATATTTATTTTTTCAGATCTTAGTTTTATTATTTTTCTAATCTCAAGTACAAAATAAGCAGCTTAAGAACAATTATAAAGCATTTTCATTCATAGCTTTTTTAAATTAGGATTTTTATATTTAAAACAATTAAAATTTTGCAGATATGCTGAGTTTTCGAAATCCATTGAAATCCAGTATTTGGAATTTGCTAGAATCCCTGCATTAATTGTATTCTCTGAAATCCTTAAATATTCTGAATTCCAGAAATGCCTTTAATTCCCCGAATTCCCTGAAATTGCTTTCATTCTCTAAATTTCCTGAATACCTTAAATATTCTGAATTAGTTTAATTCTCTAAAATCCATCTAGTCGCTCAAATTGATTGAATATTCTAGAATTCTTTAAATTCAGAGAAGTCCCTAAATATTCTGGAATCTTCTGAATTCAGCGAATATCCATGAAATTTCCTGAATTGCCTTAAATACGTAAATTCCGTTAATTTTTCTGAATTCTTTGCATAATTTAAAAATTCTATGAATTTAGATAATTCTCTTAATTCCGGATATTTTTATGTAGTAAATGAATAAATAATAACTGGAAGAAAAACAAAGTATATAATAAAGAAATATTGATTTATGTATAAAAAGCTAATAAATGACTAAATGATGTAGCGGAACGAATTCGCATAAAATTTACAAGCAGTGAGAATTGACTTATCTCTCATCACTCATCGTTCATCACTCATCACGCATCGCTCATCACTCGTCACTTATCACTCATGACTTATCACTCAATTTTAAGTCGTCAATAAAGTCTCCGACCCCCCTACCACCACTACCACTATTTCCCCCAACCTAATCTCGCACCATTTTCTTTACTTCCCTTTCCTCATTTCCGCTAC
>NC_046663.1:9318405-9332436 GCF_010883055.1 Belonocnema kinseyi | reverse complement strand
TACTACTACTACTACTACTACTACTACTACTACTACTACTACTACTACTACTACTGCCAATATAATTTTTGAGGCAATAATTATTCAATTTCAAATATTTCAAATGTTGAAAATTGAATCATTTTCAATATAAATTTAGTATATTAACAACTGAAATTTTATTTTTATTTCTTGCTTCCTGAAGATCACTTAAATCAACAAAAAATTGCTTTATGTAAAATAATGTCAATGCTGTTCTAAAATTGTTTAACTACAATTTAAATATGTCACCTTAATATGCCCCAATACCATTAAACTCTACCCAGTTTGGGTGATTTATTTAAATTGTATTAAGGCTTTTTTCTAAATAATAACAATCAAAAATTTTTATTTTTAATTTTTTAATTAATAAATTACAATTTGCAAGTTGTCAAAACTAACGAATTTTCAATTGTAAGTCTTCAAAATTACAGAGCTATACATTTTTCAAATTACAGAGTTTTTAATGTTGATCATTAAAAATTAAAAATGATTTTTTTAAACATCATTTCTTATTTGAACATCGTTAGAATTTAAGAGTTTTTAATTAAAGCTCTTCCAAATTGTTGAAGTCTAAATATATTGAAAATCAAAGAGTTTTTAATTTTGAAAACTTACAATTAAAAATTTTGCAACCTACATTGAACATTTCTTCAAATTGGAAAATTTAGAATTGAAAACTTAATTTTTGATTTCCGGAATGATCCCAATTTAAGATTTTTTTATATACATCTCTATAAATAAAGAGTTTTGAAGGTTAAGACTTCAAAATTCAAGAATTTCGAATCGCAAATCTTCAAAATTAATGATATTTTTATTTTGACAATTAGCAATTAAAAATTATACAAACTTTAAGCTTTACAATTTAAACTTTTGTAAGTTTGATGATTCAGATTTAAAATTTATAAAATTAGGAAGATTTAGAATTAAAAATTTGACTTTCCTTCTTTAAAATCAACAAAACTCAAAAATTTTTATTTATCCATCTTTGAAATCAAAATGTTTGCCTTTAAAAAATTTTCAATTAAAAATTAGTCCAGTTTTAAATTTAACAATTAAAAATCCGTAATTTTTTTCATTTACATGCGAAATTTATTTGATTCGGAAGATACAGAATTGAAAACTTGAACATTGAACTTGAAAGTAATTTGCAAAATTTGTGTGATAAATAAGTTCCGAATACACTAATAATTATTTTATTTTCAAGAACTTTTAAAATCAGGCCGACATCAATTGAGGCAATATAAAACAGAACAACCTCAAAGATAAAATTATGCAACGTGGTGTGTGAGAAAAAAGGCAATGTTCGTTATATCGAGTTTATACTCGTTGATAATCATGTAGTTTCAAAAATCAATAATTTTAATTAATTAGAAAAAAAATTCTATGATGAAAAAAAAGAAAAGAAAAATTTATATTCAAAAATGTAGATTATACAAATAAACAAATTCTAACGTCAATAATTAATAAAATAAAATAACTTAAAGGAAAAAAATTTAATCATCGAAATTATTGGACTAGATAAAATTGTTTAGAAATTATATTCATGTCTCCAAAGAAATATTTATTGCCTCTATAACCTCTGGCCAAGCTCCAAAGTATTACCCAATGATAGGAGACAGATTATTTTCGTATCTTGCCTACTAATCTGCTTGGATTTCTCGACGAATTCGTTGTATATTTATACAAAAAAAAAAAATTTATAACTACTGCAGTTTCTTATTGCGAAAAATTTGTTAAACAATAACATTTTTTGAACGGTTATGGTAAATGTCACCAGATAACTCTATAAAAAATATATTGTTTATGATGGAACATTTCTATCGTTAAAATGTTGTATTGATACAAAGTTTGTAGGTAGCATTAATCTTTGGAATTGTATTTTATTGTTTATTATTTACTGCATTTTTTAAAGAATTAAGTTGTTTCTTTTGTATAAAAATTCTTTCTCATTGGTTATAAAAATATTACTCTTGCACTTTAGATTAAAATAATTAAATTTTAAAAAGCGTGATGCACAATTCAAAAAGTTTTTTTTATCTCTAATATGAAAAGAAAACAGCATGGCAATACAACTATTTTCACTTTTAATTAACATTTACACAATAATTTTAATAAGCATTGTCATTGTATGGCGCTTATAAACATTTATAACAAATAAAATTTTATTGTTTCAAACACACCCACATGCTATTAATTTAAAAAAAATTTATTTTTTAATACTCATTTACATGCTAAGGCCTTTAAGTTGAGCCGTCGTCGTAAATAACGTATCTAAAAAAAAGGTATCAGAATAGTGATCAAAAAAAGGATATTTTTCCCATCTTTAATATTTTTAAATCCTAGATAACAAACAACAATCAGTATAATATAGCAAATTTTATTTTTCAATTCTCATCTTCATGCCAAGACCTTCACTTTGAACCGTCTTTGAAGACAATTGATCTAAAACAAAAGATTTCAGAATGGCGATCTAATAAATTAAATGTCATTTTCCAATCGTTGATAACAAAAAAAAACAACAGCAAGCCGTAGACAGTTTTTTTTTAAAGCACATCCACACATTAAAACCTTTAATTTAATATGTCTTTAAATAAAATCCAACTAACAGAAAAGCTTCCTAAATAGTCTAAAAACGACATTCCCTCATTTTTCACATTTTTCAATCTTTTATAATAAAAAAAGCGATACTTTTGAATAGCAAATTCTGATTTCCAATGCACATATGCAATTTAAGAACTTCAATTTGTACTATTCCCGAAAAAGTCAGACTAACAGAAAAGCTTCCAACTTATTATAGACTATTCAAAATGACTTTTCTACAGTTCTCTTATTATTTAACTTCTGATAACAAAAAAACATCACTATGACAAACAAAGTTGTTCTTTAAAGCACATCTACATGGTATGACATACAAACGTTTTTTTTTATCAATACACATCTGTATTTCAAGACCTTCAATTTGAGTCATTCTCGTAAAAAATAGATCTAAAGGAAAAGCTCCCAGAGCATATTGGTCTGAAGAATGAAATTTCTGAATATTTCTTAGTATGAAATGTGTTATAATAAAGAAAAATCAGTATGATATAGTTAATTTTATTTTCTTAAGCAGATCTTCAGACCAATACCTTCAATGTAAATCATTTATAAAGACATTTAATCTGAAATAAAACATTCCAGGATAGTGTTATAATAAATGAAATGTCATTTTGTAATCTTCAAAAACAATTGGTCTAGAATAATTGGTTCCAGCATAGCGGCCTAACAAATGAAATTACCAATTGCAATTTGCCAAAGCCTTTAATTTGAACAATTTTCGAAAAGAATAGATCCAATAAAAAGTAGACAGCATAGTAGTCTTAAACATTAAATCTTCGGAGACATTCAGTCTAAGAGAAAAGATTCCAGCATAGCGGTCTCATAAATAAAGGTACTTATTTTTAATCTTTGCTAACAAAGAAAACATTAGTATGATGTTGCAAATTTTATTTTTCATAGCACATTTTGAACTCGAATAAATTAAATTTCTTTACTATTCTTCTTTTTCAATCTTTGATTTCTATTAAAGAAACATCAGAACGACATAGCAATTTCAATTTTCAATTCGTAGCTAAATGACAAGACCTCCAATTTTAACCATCTTGGGAGGCAATCAGTTTAAAACAAATATCTCCAGCATTAGTGGTCCAATAAGTGAAATGTCTTCATTTTTCTACTATCATTAGTAGCAGAAGAGCATCAGTATGACATTGCGGAATTTGTTTAAATGGATCTATATGCCAAGACATCAAATTTAAGCCGTCATTAAAACAAATAGATCTGATAAAAAGATCCCAGCATCGTGACCTAAGAAAATAAATTTCATTATCTTTCTTATTTTTCAATCTTGGATACCAAACAAACATCAGCGTGATATTGTTAAATTCTATTTTCCAATTCGCAACTAAATGTAAAGACCTTCAATTTTAACCATTTTCAAAGACAATCCGTTTAAAACAAATGACTTCAGCATAATGGTCTAATAAATGAAATGTCCCCATTTGTCTAGAATTTGTAGCAAAAGAGCATCAATATGACATTGCAAAAATTTTGTTTCAATAAACCCATTTGCTAAGACGTTAAATTTAAGCCATCTTCGAAAAGAAGAGATCTAAAAAAAGATACTAGCATTGTGGTCTGAAAAATAAAATTTCCTTATCTTTCGTATTCTTAAATCTTTGGGAACAAACAAAATTTTTTTAAATATAGCAATTTTTACTTTTACGCAGATCTTCATACCAAGACCTACAATTAAAGCTATCTTCGGAGACATTTAACCTAAAACAAAAGATCCTTGTACAGTGGTCTAATAAACGAAGGTCCTGATTTTTTAATCTTTGCTAACAAAGAACAGATTAGTATGACGTTGCAAATTAAATTTTTCAATCCACATTTTGTAGACTAATAAATTAAATTTCCTTACCATAATTATTTTTCAATCTTTGATATCTATCAAACAAAAATCAGCACGGCATAGCAATTCCAATTATCAAATCGTAACTAAGTGGCAAGACCTCTAATTTTAACCATCTTGGAAGACAATCAATTGAAATGAAAATGTCTCCAGCATAGTGGTCTAATAAATGAAATGTTTTCATTTGTCTATCATTTGTAGCAGAAAAACATCAGTATGCCATTGCAAAAATTTTGTTTCAATGGACCTATATGCCAAGACTTTAAATTTAAGCCATTTTCAACAAGAAGAGATCTAAAAAAAAGATACGAGCATAGTGGTTTGAAAAATGAAATTTCCTTATCTTTCTTATTTTACAATCTTCGATACGAAACAAACATCAGCAAGATATAATAAAATTAGGTTTTCCAAATCGAATCCAAATGTCAAGACCCTTAATTTTAACCATATCGAAGACAATCGGTCTAGAAGAAAAGACTCCAGAATAGTGATCTAATGAAAGAAATGACCTAATTTTATAATTCTTAATAACAACAAAAATAAAAATAAATGCATCGATATGGCAAATCCAATTTTATTTTTTTAATAAATCTAAAGATCAAAACGTCTTTGAAGAAAACCGGATATTTTCTCGATTAGGAAACTATCTATGTTCTTTAACTAGCGATCTACTCATCGAAAATTTTTAGAATATTTCAGCCAATTATTTACCGATTTGTATTAAACCTTTTGGAACAGATAAGAAGTGACAAGAAAATAACCCTTTCATATGAAAATTATCCATTTTTTTAAAAGCTGGACACTACAGTCTGAAAAATGAAATTTCCTTATCTTTCTTATTTTTCAATCTTCGATACGAAGCAAACATCAGCAAAATGTAGTGAAATTTTACTTTCCAATTCGGATCTAAATATCAAGACCTTCAATTTTAACCATCTCGAAGACAATCAATCTAAAAGGAAAGATTCCAAAATAGTAGTCTAATAAAAGAAATTTATTTAATTTTTTAATCTTTGGTAAAAAAAACATCAGTATGGCATATCCAATTTTATTTTATAGTCAAATCTAAACGTCAAAACGTCTTTGAAAAAAATTGGATATTTTCTCGAGAAAGAAAATATCGATGTTCGATAACTAGCAATCTAGTTATCTAACATTTTTAGGATTTTGCAGCCAATTTTCTACCGATTTGTATCAAGCCTTTTGGAATCAATAAGAAGTAACAAAAAAATAACATTCGCTTCTAAACATTATACATTTTTCAAAAAACTACACAGACTGGATTCAGAGAAACGTGAAAAATGTTTCATTTGTAGCATATCAATCGATCTTTAGCCTACATTACTAAACCGATTCATCGCAAAAATTTAGAATAAATTGACTAGATGAAGCTCCAGGTGTCTTTTTCCAAAAAATTCTAATGGATCACTTATTTTATAGAGATATTTTAGTTTTTATAACCAACATTCGATTCTTTAGCAGTTTAATCGACCAATATCCGACCCTTTCAAGTCAATTTTTCTAAAAAGTTAAAAATAAATTAAATAAATAAATACTCCAGAGATACTTTTTATAAAATTTTTATTTGATCGCGAAATTTTGATTCGTTAATTATTTTCTAAGATTTTCTACTATTGATTGGAAAAAAATGCATTTTTTAATGAATTAGATGGCCTGGTTGAAATTTTATCATTTCTAATTAAAAATTTAACTATCTGTTGAAAAATTCATGTACATTGCTGAAAATTGGTCTTTTTGTGAAAAATAATTCTTCTTGGTTGAAAAATACTCTTTTTATAAAGAATTCAACTACTTGTTTAAAATTTAAACTACTTTGTTCCAAATTTATTTTAAATTAAAATTATTTCTTGAAAAAAAGATCTTACTCTTTCTTCACTTGATTTGCAAACGAACCACAAAACTTCTGATTTCCGGTTAGGTGCTTTTCCAATTAAACTATTAGAGGAATCTGAATAAGAACTCTTAATTCAAGAAAATAACGCTAATTTTTAGCTAGGTGTTAATGGTACAGGTAATTATTTTTTAAAGAAATCTGCTATATCATCATAGATGGTACTTTATCGACCGTAGACAAACCTCCAAGCCATGAAGGCAGAAAATCTACACAATATCGATCAAGTTAAGAATCTTTAATGACAGAAAATGTTTAACGTCTAATCAGACTAGATGGAAAATAATATTTTTAATTAAAATTAAAATTAGTTCTTGAAAAAAAAGATCCTAATTCATCTTAACCCCATTGGGAATCGAACCACAAAACTTGGAGTGAAGAAAGAGTAGGATCTTTTTTTCAAGAAATAATTTTAATTTTAATTTGAAATATTATTTTCCATCTAGTCTAATTAGACGTTAGGCATTTTCTGTTATTGAAGATTCTTCACTTGATTGACATTCTGTAGATTTTCTGCCTTAATGTTTTGAAGGGTTGTCTACAGTCGGTAAAGTACTTTTCTGATGGTATAACAGATTCCTTTAAAAAATGAATTTATTTTTGCAGCCAAAGATTTATCTCTTTTGTTGACTATTTAACAATTTTTAGTGAAACATTTTTAATATTTTATTTTTATATTTAACTAATTGGTTGAAAATTTATGTATATTATTGCAAATTTGTCCTTTCGTAAAAGATTAATTACCTTGATAAAAACTTAATCATTTTACTTGAAAATTAAACTTCTTGATTGAAAGTTCAATTACATTATTAAAAATCCATTAATTTTGTTAAAGATTCAGAATTTTAGGTAAATATTCAACTGTTCCTTTCAAAATTAGCTTTTTTGTTGAAAATTTATATTTTTAGTTAAATATTCATCCGTTTTGTGAAAAATTGGTCTTTTTGGTTTGAAAATTTAACAATCTGGTCGAAAATTCAACTTTTTTAATAAAAATTTGTAATTTAGGGTTGAAGATTTAACAGTTTTCTGGAAAACCTACAGTTTTTTCCCTAAAAATTAAACTTCCTGGTGGAAAAATTAAACTTTATAGTGAAAAAATTAAACTTTCTGGTTAAAAATTAAACGTTCTGGTAGAAATCTTAACCTTTCTGTTAAAAATTCGCTTTTTCAAATTAAATATTATTGTTTTTCAATTTAAACTAAACTATTCGAATTTTGGTTAAAAACTGATCTTTTTTAGACTAAATATATTTAGACTAATATATTTGAATATTTGTTAAAAATTTATGTATTTTTTGCAAATTTTTAATTTTTTTTGTATGAAATTAAACTTTTTTTTTATTTATTGAAAAAATTTTATTTAAAGGAAATGGTAATGCAACCGTTTGGTGAAAATTAATCTGTTTTATTTAAGGATTTAACTATTTTGCTAAAAATTCGTCTTTTTTATTAAATTTTTATTGTTTTTTTTTTTAATTTAAAATTAAAATCTTTTTTGTCAATGTATAAAATATTAGGTTTTTGATTGAAAATTATTTTTATAGGTTTAAAATTCCGTTTCTACTCTTAAAGTTTAACTAAAAATTTGACTATTTGTTTGTAAAATTAACTTTTTTATGAAATTTTATATTTTCAAACAGAAAATTCAACTTTTTTATATGAAAAATGCGCCCTTTTTCCTTGGAAATTTAAATATTAGATAAGAAATTCAACTATATTATAGAAGATTTTAATCTGTTGTAGAAAATTTATTTATCTATATTTAAAATTAATTTTTTTTTCTAAAAATATCAACTGTTATCATTTTTATCAAATATTAAACTTTATAGGTTTGAGACTCAGTTTCTTCCTTCAAAGTTTAACTGTTAGAAAATTCAAATGATTTGTAGAAGATTATTTTATTTTCATTTAAAATTAGTTTTTTCGAGTAAAAATTTAACTATTGAATTTTTAATTTAAAATTGATTTTTTTTTAGTTTAGAAGTTTAACTATTTGATTAAAAATTTACATAGTTTGTTGAAAATTTGTCTTTTTTCGTAGAAAAATGATCTTCTGGGTGCAAAATTGAACTATTTATTAAGAAAATATACTTTGCTGAAAATTTCCTTTTAGGTTTTCAAATAATTATTTTTATCATAAAATAGAAATAATAATTAAATAAAAATAAATTTTTTTTCAAGCATTATATTTTTCGTATGAAAATTTAAGTTGTTTGTATACAAAGTTCTTCTTTTTGTCTTGAAAGTCCAATTTTCGGTTGAAAATTGGTGTTTTTCGTTTCAAAATTCAGCTATTCTACTTAAAATTGGTCTTTGTTAAGAAATTAATATTCTTGGTTGCAAATTCAATTATTTGAAAAAAGTATGTATTTTGTTAGGAATTCATCATTTTCAGTAACAAAAATTAAACCACTTACTTAAAAATATATGTTTTTTGTTGAAAATCTAACCATTTGATTAACAATGTAACTGTTTTATAAAAAGCTCCTCCTTTGAGCTGCATTTAGGCTACATCCGACTTTAATAAAGGTACTGGTCGTTTGGCAAGAGGAAAGGAAAACTGCAGAAAACTACCTCCTGAAGCCGGTCACTGGACAGTCGAATTTGAAGACAGATGGTCATCAATACGGTGGCGAGTATGGGGGGGGGGGGCGAATGAAAATAGCATAACATTTGTAACGAAGTTTATGGACAGCCCTTAATCAAGTTGAATGTCGAAATTGATGTCACTAATAAAGCTATAAAGTTTAGGAGGATGATGAATCCGATCGATACTCGCTACCGTCTCTCAGAACCTCGTATTATTTGAAATGCCCTCTCCGTAATTAAATTCGTCGAATATACTTTTTGTGAAAGGACTGAATTGCAGAAAGAAGAAAATCAAGAAAGACATCCAGGAATAGCGAGCAAATGTAATTTAGTGGATCACAGAATAACAGTCTGGTTGTAAAGAACATTTTCTTCCCTTGACGAATTCTAGAAATAAAAATGAATAAAATCAATTTGTTTTTATATGATTCAATTCGCAATACACACTTATTTGTTTGTGGGAGGGGGACCTATACCTTAAGGTGGGCTCCGAACCACCGGGAACAATAGTTTGCAGAACTTGGAGAACCTTTTTATCCTCGAAACTAAAATGAATTAGAAAGGAATTAATTTAATATAATTTTTTTACCTTCTATTTGAAGGCGCCACGTCTCTCCGAAGAGAGACTTACTGAGTGTGCTGCCGAGGCTCTTCCGGAGTCCGAGGCGGGAATCGAACCCTCAAGTCGGCAAAGTTGGACCTTTTTCCTCAGCCCCCAGGAATATTCGATTTTTAAGAAAAATAGAAAGGGGCTAGAAATTTGTATGGCAAAATAAAAAATTCGTATAACTAATAAATCTTTTTCTTGTTTTTTTTTTGTTTTAGTTTATTTGTCTTCAAAATAATATAAGTGTAGTTTTCCTATAAGATTCTTGAGACAATTCTTTGAGCTCTTTAAATTCTTTGAATCTTTGGAGATTTCAGACTTGTCCTATGAAAATTTCAACAACATTTTTCAATTATAGTGAAATTGTTACCCAAAGAAGATTAGTTAGAAACGAAAAATTTAATATGTGATTTATTTTCAAATCCAAAGATATTTTGAAGTAAAAAGCAGTTGAACTGAAGAGACCAATTTTCAACAAAATAGTTAAATCCTAAACCAAAAAGTTGAATTTTCTTTCATTTGCATTTTTAAACAAAAAAGAGAAAAATTTTACGAAAGAAAAAAAATTTTATAAAAAATTGATCAACTTTTATTTTAAAAATTGTAGATTTTGAACAAAAAAGTTGATTTCAAACCAAATATTTGAATTCCCATCCAAATACGTAACTTTTCTGAGACAAAAGATAAAATTGCAACAAAGTAGTTAAACACTTAAGTTTAAAATACTGATTTAAAACAAAAAAGTTGTATTTTTAATTAGATTAATAAATTTCCGATCAAGAAGATTAACTTTTTATCGAAAAAGACAAATTTTCAAACAAAGATAAAATTTCAACTAATACTATAAAATATAAGCAAAAAAAATTAAATTGTGAACAACCTACCTTAAATTTCAACCAAATAATTAAATTGTTAACCAAAAAAAAAATTCTAAACGCAAAATGTTACAGTTAATATTTCAATTAGAGAAGATTTTAAGTTTAAATCAAAAAAAGTTAAATTCAAACCAAAAGACACATTTTTAAATATATAGTTATATCTTTAACCAGAATTTATAACCAATAAATATTACTTTTATTAATAAAGGAAAAAATGTTCAAACATCTTTTAAACTGAGACGAATAATTCCTAACATTAAAAAAAATCTTTTAAAATTCAAAGAATTATCTTGAATCCTTCCAGATTTTTTTTACATCTTAAGAAATATTTTCAACTTTTTAAAAATGTTTTTAAATATTTTATTACACTGAATTTTTCAAAATAAAGAATCAATAACAACTTTATGAGTAACCACGAAAAATTCTTTCTGTTGATTAAAAAAAATTTTAGTTTCTTTAAATGATTAAAATTTTGAATTATTTACAACTATTTTTCAGACTTCTGAACATTGTAAATATCTTCTAAAATAATACAAAACTGGTCTTTCTTTACATCAGTTGAAATTTAAAAAATTGCCTTCAGATCTTTCAGATTATTTTTAAGAGTGTGAAAATCCTTTAAAATGTTTAAAAAATTTTTAAATGAATTCAAAAAATATATAAAATGATTATAGAATTTTCCAAGTGATCGTAAATATTTTTTTATTATCTTGCAATATTTCAAAATAGTTAAGAAGCTTAAAAATCTCATTCAAAAAATATAAATTTTGTTGCAAAACTTCTTTAATATGTTTAAATATTTAACTATTTTTAAATATTTTTAAAAACTTTTAATTTTTCAAAATGAAGTTTAAATGATTCAATTTTTTCCTCCAATTTTTTGTATATTCTGATAAATTAAAAAAAGTACCTTAAAATCTGCTCAGATTTTTTTTTAATTTTCGAAATCTTTTGAAATTTTTTAAAATCTTTTTGAATAACAACTCAAAATTAATTTTCCGACAAAAAATCATTTACAATTTTCTTGGAAATCGTAAGAAAATTGTAAGGTGACTGAAGAATTCCGACAAATAAAATTTCCGATACTGTAAAATTCCCGAACCGGAAAATTCCCAAATAATAAAGTGACCGAAATAATAAAAAAAAGTCATTTTTCGAGTTTAAAATAATTTTCATATAAAGAAATATAAATAAATTTTGAGATAAATCAATGCTGAAATAAATCTTGAAAATTTTGGTTCAAAAATGTGATTAGTTTCGACAAAATGTAGATAGAATTATTTTTTCTTCGAAATGCTCTTGTGTTTTCATTTATTTTTTCATGAGATTCGTATACACAATTGTTATTTTAAATTTAAAAAATAATTTTTTCTCAACTTTCAACTATAAAAAATTCATGTTAAATTTAAAAAAATCTCGTAATTTGTTTATTTTGTACTTTATATATTTTATAATCTGGCTATTTTCTTTGGGGAATTTTCTTACTAGGGAATTTTCAAATTCAGTAATATTGTAAGTTGTCGGGAATTTTCCAATTCGGAAATTTTACAGTGTCGTAAATTTTATTTTATAAGATTTTTCAATCGTCCTAAATTTTTTCTCTTATCTTGGCACCCTTCAAAATCTTCAGAAAGCTCAACATTTTTATTTCAAAATCTTCAAAAATATACATTTACTGTTAAATCTTTAAAATTTAGCAATTTTTCCATTTTTGTTTCGAAACTTCTGAATATATTTCAAAATAATTTTCATTTTTTACATTAAAATATGTTCCCAACTAAAAGCGATTGCTTTAAAATATTTCGGATTTTTTTGACATTTATAGAAAGCTTCTAAAATATTTTAAACTCTTTTTAAGTTTTTTTTGGTAACTAATTTTTCGAAACGAAAAATCATTATAAACGTTTCTAGGAATCTGAATAAAATCTTATTATTCTATAGAAACCTTTCAAATTTACTTAAGTTTCTCAGTTTTAAAAAAAATGAATAAACTATATATATATATATTATGCGTTAGTCAATTAATTTTGTTTAAACAAATAACACTTATTGTCTGAAAGAAAAGAATCGCACCACAAAGCTAAAAACAAGATATTTATTTTACTTTCTGTTAAAAAAGCAAAACAAATCTGTTTTAGAATGACGAATGTATGCATTTGTATAAAAAATTTTTTTAAATAATTAAAAAATTATTTTTTTATTTTATAAGTTAGATCGACTCTTTTCGCAGATTTCCACTTAAAAACACACGTCTGAAGACAAGTTTTCCCACTAATTCCATGTACTTAGACTATTTGGCGTTGCGTTAAATCATAAGATTAGCTTGATTTTATTACCGGATAGCAGGATGTAATTAAACCTTCGTGTTGAATGATCAGCTGCAATTCTAAATTATTCGAGTGTTAACAATTTTATGCGAAATTCTCTTCTTTAAAGGTTTCAGATTAAAAATTAATTACATTCATACGAGATCAAAACTTCTTTCAAGATTTTTTTTCATAAAATTAAAAGAGAGGATGGAAACTGATTAAATTAACAAATTATTCACTTGGAGAGAAACTTCTTTAGCTCATTTTAAGTAGAAAATCCACTGAAAATTAATTAAATTGAAAGCATCCTTCTCTTGAAAATTTTTAATCGCTTTTAGTTTTCGTCCCTGTTAGGTTTATTTGCTGTTAGTTTTAGTCACTGTTAGTTTCAATCGCTGTTTACTTCGCTAGTCTTTTCAATTTTTTGGAATTTTATAAATCTATATTTAGAAAAAAAGAAATTCAATTCTAAAAATTTATTTATGAAAGAGATAATTTAAATCGTAAATTACTTTTTATTAATAAAGAAAACAGTTCTGTTCTTAAATTTGGGATGTTTACGAGTTTTCTGCATGATCAATTAAGTAAATTAAAGTTTTTTAATAAGTCCTTCTATTTCATGATAAGATTTATTTCTTAATGTTTTTAATATTTGATCAAAGTTACAATTTTAGTTCTGAATGATTTTTAATTTTGGAATGTTTTCAAATTACCTATACCAACAATGCAGTTTCTGGTAAAATTTCAAATGACTTCAGGTTTATTTTAAAAGATTAATTTTGAGTTATGAAGATTAAAAATAACATTGTAAAAAAGAAAAGAAAAATTTTAATATATTTTTAAAGATAGAGGTATTAAAACATATCAAAATAATTTAAATCTTGACCATATTAAAAAAATTTAAGCAAAATGTTGGACAACTAAAAAATCCCGAAAAATAACATTCTCGACATTGTAAAATTCCCGAATAATCAAATTAGCGAATAATAAGATTTTTGAAAAATAAATTGCGCAAATACTAAAATTGCCGAAAAATAAAAACACCGAATTGGAAAATTTCCAAATAATAAAATTCTCGAATAATAAAATTTCAGAATTATAAAATTCCCGAATAATAAAATTTACGACGGTTTATAATATTACTGAATTGGAAAATTCCCGAATTTTAACAATTAGAATTTTTTATAAATTTATTTTATTGATTACAATTGCAACAATAAGATATTAGTTTCAACAAATATTTTTAATTAATATTTTTTGTC
>NC_046663.1:9312720-9318305 GCF_010883055.1 Belonocnema kinseyi | reverse complement strand
ATTCAATTTATGCTAACGCTTTTTGTCAGGAATTTTATTATTCGGAAATTTTCCAATTCGTTAATATTGTAAACTGTCGGAAATTTTAATATTCGGGAATTTTCCAATCCGGTAATATTATAAACTGTCATGAATTTTATTATATGGGAATTTTCCAATTCGGAAATTTTCTAATTCTGAAATTTTATCATTCGGGAATTTTCCAATTCGGTATTTTTATTTTTCGGCAATTTTGTGATTGATGAATTTTATTTTTCGGCAATTTTCCAATTCGGTATGTTTATTTCTCGGTAATGTTATTATTCGTGTATTTTATTATTTGGGAATTTTCCAAATAGTTATTTTTATTTTTCAGCAATTTTATTATTCGCAAAATTGATTATTCGAGAATTTTCTGATTCGGGAATTTTACAGTGTCGAGAATGTTACTTTTCAGAATTTTTCAGTCGTCCCCAAAATGTATATACAAATGTTGCAAAACGGTTTCAACAAAATAAAAAATTTTCCGTAGATTCTTAGGAAAGTTTCAGATGATTTTTCATTTCTAAAAATATATTTCAACCGTAAATTAAAAGATTTTTATTGAAAATGATATATATTGCTACTTCAGATGTGTGTTTTTAAGTGGAAATCTGTGAAAAAAATCGATCTAACTTATAAAATGAAAGAGATCATTTTTCAATTATTTAAACAAATGCATACATTCGTCATTTTTAAACAGATTTGTTTTGCTTTCGTAACAGTAAGGAAAATAAATATCTTGCTTCTAGCTTTCTGGTGCGATTCTTTTATTTCAGACAATAAGTGTGATTTGTTTAAACAAAATTAATTAACAAATGCATAATATTTGCATTTTTCAATAGAAGAAATTCGTTTTTTTAAATCAACTTCAGGTATGTTAAAAATACCTCTTGATACGATACTTGGTTGTAAAAATAATAATTTCTAGGTGATTAAACAAACTGAATAATCAAATTGATTAATTTGGGATTTATTAACAAATGGATTTCGTTTTTTCAGAAAAATAAATTCCTCATGTCTTGCCTTTTTTCAGTAGAAAAATTCAGTTTTTTTTAACACAATAAATTAAATTTTTGTAATCAATGGGCCACGGACACCTCATTTTCTGAGCGAAAAAAAAGTAATAACTTGCGACACGATGAGAGATTTCATGATTTTCTTATTTCATGTAATGCGTTATGATATAAAGATTGATATTCGATGTTAAAAAATAAAAAATTAAACAGAGAAGTTATATTTGTTTTCATTTGTTTAAATAAATTGTTTATATTTTCAATAAATTACGGTAATTTTGAAAATAAAAAATCTGCATCGAAAGAGTGTTTACTTCACAATTATTATTGAAAAAATTTGCAAAATAAATCCATCGAGTCGATGGAAAACAAATAATGACCAAATTCATGCAGAAAAATGTTATTAACAATAACTTTTGTAAAACTTTGAATTTCACCAAAGCGCTTAAACCGATCACAACACTGTTGTAATCAACTGTTAATCACCCATTTTTGAACTTTTTTAATGGTTCGATAACGATTACAAAATTAAAGTTTGAATGCTGAAAAAAGCCAAATAATGCATTTGTTAATTAAGTTTGGTTGAACAGTTATTAAATGTTATCGATTCATAGCAAAAAATCGATGCCAAATAGCCTGCTGGTAATTTCGTCAAAGAAGCGGTATTTTATTTACTGATACATAAAATAATGAAAATTTGTTTAAACAATTGTTGTTGACAATAATAAATTGTTTAATGCCATTGAAATGTTCTCAAAAATTCAGGTATTTTAAGCTTTTTGAATCTAAAAAATCAAGTTTTTACCTCTAAAATTAGCTAATTAGTGCATTTGTTAATTAAGGCAGATTAAACAATCACACATTTTTATGAGGTGGCCAAATATTATACTTCGGTTTTATTTTAAGTAATATCTGATCGATTTCATATAAAGAACCTTATTTATTCCATCAGAAATACCTGATATGGATATTTGTTTATAAAAATTGATTTTAAAATAACAAATTATTTATTAATTTTCATTAATTCAACTGAGAAAATCTTTTTGTCCATGAATTGTTTAAATTGAATGCAAATTAAGTAACAAATCGCCGCCAATCCCCACAAAGCCATTTTTATTCACTTATATGTTTATAACAAATTCAATAGATTTTTGAATATTTACATTTGCTATTGAAAATTTTGTATGATAGTTGCTTTCAGTTTTCTAGCTATTTTTGATTGAATCAAAGCTTTTTTCAGAACACGGTTCTCTTCAAAAGTCAAAATTTTTTTCTTTTTTTTTGTTATTAAATGAACATGCAAAAAAAAACTAAAATCGGATAATAATTGTCTTCTGAAAATCAATTTGACAAAAAAATGTCTGGAAAGATTGATATTCAGAAGCGGTTCGTTAATCCATTTTAACTTTTTTTTAATCAATAAGGGTCGCTTTTCAAAAAAGTTTGATAATTTCTTTATGTAAAAAAGAATATAGAAGTTTACAAATTTATCCAATTTGTTATAAACAAATAAGTGATTTAAAATTATTTCATGGGGTTTAGCAGTGATTCGTGAATTGATTTGCACTAAATTTAAAATATTTATAAACGAAAAACTTTTTTAAATTGAATTAATTAAATACTGTAAATAATTTTTTATTTTATAAACACATTTTATAAACAATTATCTATTTCAGGTAGATACGTCAAAATAAGGTAAAAAATATTTAAAAATGAGTAATTAAAAGACGGTTACCTCGAAAAAGTCCAGTTTTTACCGTTAATAATAGCCAGAAAATGAATTTGTTAATTAATTTTGATTAAACGATTATCAATTTTTATTCCCCAATAGTACAGAGCCGTTACTAAATAATAGTCTGTTAAAACCCTAAAGAGGCGCTAATTTTTTCTTCAAAAACGCCTAACATGATAAAAATTTGTTTAAACAAATGATGTTAACAATGAAAATTCTTCACTGACACATTAGATACCTTAAAATTTCGAAATTCGTTATTTGCACTTTATTATGTTAAAAAATAGCACTTTTTATCTCTAAAAATAGCCAGCTAGTGCATTTGTTAATTAAATTTGCTTAAAAAATCATTCCTTGTCACTGAATGATAATTCTGTCTGATAAAAAGTATGATAATTTTGTGAAATTTTCGTATCATGTTTGGCCAAATCATAGAAAAAACTTAATTTATTTCAACACAAATACCTGCCATGGATAATTTTTTTATAAAATTTATTTATAAGATAACAATTTATTCATTATAAATTCTTAATTCAATGAAAAAAAGTATTTTTTCTATACATTGTTCAAAATTAATGAAAATCAGTTTACGCATCATTGCGAGTCGCCATGAATTCATTTTCACTCACTTATTTGTTTATAATAAATTTAATTAAAAAAATTATAATTGATTGAAAAACTTTCATGGACAGTTGCGTGAATCATTCTAGATATGTTGGATTGAATTCAAGTATTTTTAGAAAAGCGATAATTTTCTTTAAAAAATTGTATTTTTCATTTCTGTTATTAAATAAAAAAAACTTTTTTCTAAAGTGTGCCTGAGGGATTTATGTGGAATCTTATTACCTTTATACAAAAATTTTCTAATTTTCCAGACATTTTTTTAAGTCAAAAATTTTTTTAGTTGAAAATTACGCTATTTGCTTGAAAATTTAATTTTTTCACCAAAAATAAATATAAAATATTTTTTGGTAAGAAACCATTTTTTGGTTTGAACATTGAACTATTTTGTTGAAAAGACATTTTTTATTCAAGATTCATAATTTTAGGCAGAAATGATTTTAATTGGTTTAAAAATTATATACTTTGTTTAAAAATTCTTTTTTTTATTGTTGTTGTTGTTGATTATTCGGTTTCAATTTCGTCTTCCTTAGGTTGAATTAAATTGGTTGAAGAGTAATTGTTTGTTTTTGAAAATTTCGTTTTTGTTGCTGAAAATTCTTGTTTTTAACTGGAAATTTAGCGGTCTTATTTTAGCTCACAATTTTATCATTTGAAGTTCAAAAAACAAGAAAATTCTTTTAAGTACATTTCGTTTTTTAATAAAAATCAATTTTTTATTTGTTTTGAAAATAATATTTTCTGGTTACAAATCCTTTTTTCTTGTTAAAAATTAATTTTTTTCATCTAAAAACTTTAATATTTCATTTTATGTTGAAAGTTTGGTGTTTAAACGTTGAAGATTCAAATATATTGTAGAAAATTTATATGGTTTGTTAAAAATTCGTGACTTAGGGTAAAAAATTAATCTTCTCGTTCAAAATTCAACGATTTGTTTAAGGATTCTGGGCTCAAAATAATTTTCTCAACTGAAAATAGATATTTTTTCTTTAAAAACTAAACTATTTGGTTACAAATTTCTTCAATTTTTGATTGAGAATAATTTTTTTAACTGAAATTTTCTTCATTCATTTTTTTTAAAGTTATGTTTTTTTAGTTAAAAATGCAATCCTTTAGTTTGAAAACTTATCTTTTTGTTGATAAAAAATACAACAGTTTGGTTTAAAAAGTAACCTTTTTTGGTTGAGGAATCAACTATTTGGTTGAATATTAAACCTTTTTATTATAAAATTAATTTTTTATGTAACTTAATATTTGTCTGCTTCAAATTCAACCGTTTGGAAGGATCTTTGTCTTTTTAAAGCGCAAATTAAACAATTTGGTTAGAAAATTAAAATATTTACTTAAAAATTCCCTTTTTTTCGATAATTATCTCTTTGGTTAAAAATGACATTATTTTTTTGAAAATTCGCTTCATTTTTTATTAAAAATAATTCTTTAACTAAACTTAATTATCAAATTTTTTCTTAAAATAGATCTTGTTTAGCTAAAAATTCAACATTTTGGTAGAAAATTTAATTATTTCATTGAAAATTTGGTTCAATTTTGTTGCAAATAATAATTTCTCAAATGCAAATTTAACTATTCTATTCTTTATTGAAAATTTATATATTTAAGTTAAAGATTCAAATTTTTGATGAAAAATATATTGTTTTCTGTCCAAAAATTAACTATTTGGTTTAAAATTTATCTTTTTTTGGGAACCAAATACTTTTTGAAAATTCAACTATGTGGTTGAAAATTACCGTTTTTTGAATTTCGTATATTTGTCTTGAAAAATCCACTGTTTTGAAAAAAATTGCTCATGGCTTGTATATTTAAGACTTTCTTAGAAAATGAAGGTATTTGCTTGAGAATTCACTTTTTTGTTGAATATCATATTTTCGGTTGAAAATGAAATTACTTGGTTCAAAATTTAGTAATTTTGTTGAAAATGGAACTATTTTGTTAAAAATGGAACTATTTTGTTAAAAACTTGCCTGTAAACTTGTAGTGTCAAAAAATCAACTGTTTGGTTCAGAATTTATGTTTTTTTTTAGAAACGAAAATTCTCGTTTTTGTTGAATATCATATTTTCGGTTGAAAATTAAATTATGTGGTTAAAAATTTAATAATTTTGTTGAAAATGAAACTATTTTGTTACAAACTTCTAATTGTCGGTAAAATCCATTTGATTTGTGTAGAAGTTACCTATTTTG
>NC_046663.1:9263663-9312620 GCF_010883055.1 Belonocnema kinseyi | reverse complement strand
GCCAACTATTTTTGGAAAATTCAACTTTCTGGTTAAAAATGATCTTTTTTTTTTTAATTTCGTATTCCTTTTTTTTGAAATTCAACTTTCTGGAAAAATGTAAATTTGTGGCTTGTAAATTTAACAGTTTGGTAGAAAATTAGACTACTTGCTTTAAAATTCATTTTTTTGATAAAAATCATAGTTTTGGTTGGAAACTTAATTATTTGGTTAAAAATTTAATAATTTTGTTGAAAATGGAACTATTTTGTTAAAAACTTCTCTGTGTTGGTAAAATACAATTTTTGGGTTAAAGTTAAATTATTTTGTTAAAAATTTGTTTCTCTTTCAAGAAAATACTTTTTTCAACTAAAAATTTAACTATTATATTTTTGGTTAAAAATTGATCTTTCTTGGTTTGAAATTTAACTTCTTCATAAAAAATTATTCTTTTTGGTTTCAAATTCATCTTTTCAGTGAAATATTCTATCAATGTTGGCTATTTATTTGAAAACTTAACTATTTTGTTACATATTTCATTCTTTTGCTGAAAATTTAAAAATTTGGTTGAAGAATTTTTTGTGTCAGAAAATTGAACTGTTTTGTTAAATTTTGGATTAAAAATTCACCCTTTACAGAAAAGGAATGTCTTTTGGTTGACATTTAATCATACTTCGGTAAAAATGTATCTTTTTTGTTAATAAATCAACTCTCTTCTAAAAAAATTCCTTTTTTTGGCTTCAAAATTAAACGATTTCATCAAAATTTAAATTATTTCGTTGATAATGTTCCTCACCTGCTTTGAAGTTCATATACTGGTTGTTAAATTAACTTTTTAATTGAAAATTTATTTTTTTTCATTCAAAATGTTTTTTTTTGTTGTTAAAAATTATCTCTCAATTGGTTACGTTATTTTTGGAGGACCTTTAAGCTACTATGAAGATTGAAGGCATGATCTTCATTCACGAAACTCATTAGTAAAAATACCTCGTTGCAAAAACTCGTTAGAAAAACTTTACAATTTTCGCACGCACGCAAATAAAAAAGTAAAGCCAGACAAGTTTCACCTGCCGACAGGTGTTCTACTCGTATAAATGTTAGCATCCCTAGTTAAAAACTAATGAAAAAATTTAATTACGTGCTTCGACTGAGTTAATAACATCGAAAGACAACCTCTAGGAAAGAAGGTGATGGCTCAGAGAAAATTTCAAACGACCTCAGCCCTTAAGTCAACCCGGAGTAAATTAAATTCTTCTGGCTACATTTAAGTCCTCCCGGCTTCTTAAACTGCCAAGCCCTCTACTTTCCTAATAAATAGCATCTTCGATCCATTTATCTTCACTGCTGCCTGTAGAAATTTTAGATACTTTGAAAAAAATGACGATCTTAATTTTGAGGATGTTCGAGGTGACCCAAAATACTTTAAAAAGACTTTTATCAAATTACTTAATCTTTAGGTTGATTGAAAAAATTTATTTTAGGTTTAGAAATTAGAATTAGTACCTTCGCAGCTGGAAATTCCTACACAGAGACTCAAAGGATCTGGACATGTTGCTAGACACGAACCTGCAGACAACCTGTACAGAAATCTACAGGGTCCTCTGAGGTTCCTGTACAGGTACTTTCCTAGTTATTGTCCTGTAAATTAATCTTTACAAAAGCTAATCTTTTAATAATCCTGTACAGGTTTACTGATATTTGGTCTACAAATTAATTCGGTCCTTTTTCAGCTAAAAACCCTGTACAGGAACCTCGGAGGATTCTAGATATGCTGCTGGACACGACGCTACTCAAGAACCTGCAGACAACCTATACAGAAATCTACAGGATCATTTAAGGGTCCTGTACAGGTACTTTCCTATTTATTGTCCTGTAAATTAATCTTTACAAAAGCTAATCTTTTAATGCTCCTGTACAGGTTTACTGATATTTGGTCTACAAATTATTTTGGTCCCTTTTCAGCTGAAAATCCCTGTACAGGATCCTCGGAGGATCCTAGATATGCTGCTGGACACGACGCTACTCAAGAACCTGCAGACAACCACTACATGAATCTAGAGTGCCCTCCCAGGTTCCTTTACCTTATCCTGTGAAGGCACAAACATGTAAGCTAACCTTTAAATGATCCTATGCAGATTTCCTTTTATTAGGTCTACAAATAAATTTGGTACCTTCACAGCTAAAAATTCTTATACAGGAACCTCACAGGACCCTGGAAATATTGCTAGAAACGAACCTACACACGAACCTGCAGACAACCTGTACCGGGAGCTATAGGATCCTTCGTGCAATTTAGTACATTAATTTAGTCCCTTCCTAGCTGAAAACTCCTGTACAGGAACCTCAGAGGATCCTCGAAAAGTTGCTAGACACGAACCTACAAATGAACCTGTACAGACACTGTCAATTTTCCCCACAAATTCTTGTGTAGTTTTCAGGGTATCCCAGGTATCCAGGGCATGTCCAGAGACATGCCCAAGATACGTTGAGGTTCCTGTACAGATACTTTCTTGTACATGATCCTGTAAAGGAACCTGTGTGCAAGCTAACCTTTGAATGATCCTGTACTGGTTCCTTCACAGAGTGATTTGAGATGCGTGTTCATATACAGGAACTTAGTTCAGGTTCCTGTACATGAACCTGCATGAAGGAACTAGTCTGCGAGGTTTCGCTAGTGGCTTGGATCTCGCATTAATAAGTTTCATCTTCAAGGAAATGAAAGAGAAACAACTTTATGATTGTAAGCGAAATGAGTTTTCACCTCAGCTTTCTGTAAAGGACCCCATACGTGTTTCTGTACAGAAACTAGCGCCTCGATTTATTTCACAAAGGAGCCTGTACAGGAAACCTATACTCGATCTTTTAAAGGTCTCCTTGTCGGTGCAGGTTCCACTGCAGGATCGTGTACAATTTCCTTCCTCAATTTTCTGCACAGGAACCGTCAAGGTCACGTGTACAGGTTTCTGTGAAGGATCGTGTCAAAAAACATGTACTCTTAGTCAAATTATAATTTGTTTTTAATTAAAAATTTTTTCAGAAAGGCCCTGCGATCTTAACCTAAAAAATTATTAGTGAATACAATAGCCGCGAAAAAACAACATGGGGAAAAATTCAAGTTTGGCCGATTATTAAAAATTTTTATTAAAAAAAAAATTAAAAGAAAAAATCTGCCTCCACCCGGGTTTGAACCAGGAATTCCACTATCCATGAATGGAGTATAAAGCTTTTATGCCAGCGAGACTTTTCTGTTGAAGATTCATCTCTTTGGTTCAAGATTTAACTATTTTGTTGGAAATTTGTTTTATTTTTGGTTGAAAATAAATTTTTTCATAATAATTAAATTATTCTGTTGAAAATGTATTTTATTTTTTGTTGAAACTTTAGATATTTTATTGTTAAAAATTTTAATGTTTGGTTAAAAATCTAATTATTTCTTGAAAAAGCATATATTTTTTTAAATATTTACTTCTTTCGTTTCAGATTCTTCTTTTTGAATAAAATTATTTTGTTGAAAATTCGTTTCATTTCTTATTAAAAATAACTTTTCAACTGAAATTTTAACTATTCCGTTTTTGGTAGAAAATTTATTTTTTAGTTAAAAAATTAAGTGTTTCGTTAAATATTCAATTATTCTGTTGAAAATTTCTTTTACCATTGGTTCAAAACAATTTTTTAACCGAAAATTTAACTATTCTATTTTAGGGTAAAAATATATACCTTTTTTCTTGAAAATTCTAAGGTTATGTAGAAACTGTAACTATTTTGCTAAAAAAGGAACTACAGTGCTATAGAAGAGTTTTACTGTATTTTCTTGTATTTATTTCTTTTGCCGAAGATTCATTTTTAAAATTAAAGTTAACCACTTTGTTGAAAAATTGTTTAATTTTTGGTGTAAATTTCATATCCTTTTTTGTTGAAAATTCGAATGTTTGGTTGAAAATCTAATTATTTTCTTGAAAAAGCATATATTTTAGAAAAAAATGTACTCCTTGAATTGAAGATTTACCTTTTTGAATTAAATAATTTTGTTGAAAATTCATGTCATTTTTGTTGAAAATAATTTTTAACTAAAAATGTGACTATTCTGTTTTTGGTAGAAAATTGATATTATTCAGTTAAAAATTTAATTTTTTGCTTAAAAATGTATTTATTATGTTTTATTTTTTTAGATACTATATATTTGTTACGTTAAAATTCAAATATTTGGCTGAAAATCTAATTATTTTGTTTAATAAGCAACTGTTTTGATAAGAACATTTTTTGTTTAAGACTCATCTTTTTGAAGAAAAATGTAACTATTTTGTGGAAAATTTGTTTAATTTGTTATTAAAAATAGGCTTTGAATCTAAAATTTTACCTTTCTTATTTTTAATTGAAAAATGATCTTTTGCAGTTAAAAATTCAACAATTTGACAAAAAATTTATATTTTTTTTCAGTTGAAAATTGAAATGCTTGTTTCAAAACTTAAATCCATTGTACTCTAGTGGTGTTACCTTACTAGGTTGACCACAAAATGTATTGGAAATTTAAAAAAAAATGTCATGCATTTCGCCTGCAAATTTGTACGAATGCACAAAAAAAATGGATCCATTTTTAATTATAATTAGAGATGACGCAAGTTCCTTGAAATTTAACAATTATTTCCCATAAGAAAAAAATAAGTTCTTGTAGATTTTATTTAGAATCGTCAATATTAGCTTTGAATAATCCTAGAATTTGCGATTTTTTCTAAAATTTTCTTGGTTCGGTCCACTTCGTACATGGATCATTTCGGAAAATTAATTTTCAACGAAAAAAAATTAATTTCATACATATATGAAGATCTTCAAGCAAATAGATTAATTTTCTACCAAGGAAGTCGAATTTCAATTAAAAATAAGGTAAATTTTATTTTTTACACTAAAGGTGAAATAGTACACTTCTTCAATAAAAAAATTAATTTTTAATCGAAAAAGTTCAATTTTAAACTAACAAATAAATATTTGTTCAAATTTCTACTGAATCTTCAAGAAAAAAGGTAAATTTTTAGATAAATAGGTGATTTATTCACTAAAAAGATAAAACTTTGAAGAACAAAATGAATTTAAACGAAAATTATGAATTTAGTCTACAAAAAAATTGGTTGAGCTTCTAACCAAAAATATAACCTTTTTACCAAAAACAGCCAAATCTTTAACAAAAGGAATGAATTTGCAACCAGAAAGATAAATTTTCTACTCAAAAAGACACATTTTCAATGAAAATTATCAATCTTTACCCCAAAAACTGAATTTTGAACTTAATAGTTCCAATTCTAACAAAAAAGGTGTAATTACAATTAAAGAGATTGATTTTTTAGAAAAGAGTTATATCTTCAACAAAATATATAAATTTTCAACCAAATTATGAAGCCCCCTCCCCCTCCGACCCGAAAAATGAATTTTTAACCAAATAGTGGAATTCCAAACTATAAAGAAGAATTCCCAATCAAAAAGATAAATTTTCTACCAAAAAAGACTGATTTTAACCAAAAAATGTTTTTCCAACCACGTGGATTGATTTTCTACAAAAAATTAACTTTTGACTAAATAAATTGATTTTCAATCCAATCGTTTTTTTGATTAAATTTTTAACTAAAACAACATAATTTCGCACAAAAAAAAGACTAAGGATATTAATATTGTACATTATTTTAATAAGAAATACAACAATTTTTAACCGAAATATGGAAATTTTTAACTAAAAAGTTGAATTTATAACCAAAAAGATGAACTTTCAGCCAAACAGATTATTTTTTTACTAGAAAAAGACGAATTTCCAACCAAAAGGATGAATTTTCAACAAAAGAATTAAATTTGGTCAAAATATATTAATTTTTATTCAAAAAGTGTAAATTTTCAACTGAAAAATATAATTCTTAAACCAAAAATGGAATAGACTAAAAACATTAAATTATTACCAAAAATAACACACTTTCAACCAACAAGATGAATTTTCAACCACAAACATTAATTTTCTATAAAAGACATAAACTTGTATTCAAATAGTTGAATTTTTAACTAAAAATAATAATTTTCAACCAAAAAGTAAATATTTTAATTTTTAGTTATCGAAATTATTTTTAACCAACAAACAAAGAGTTTTCAACAAAACAGTTCAGTTTTTAACAAAAAAAAAAGATAATTTTTATCTAAAAAATTAATTTTGAACGAGGTAGTTGAATTTTCAACCGAAGAAATACATTTTTAAACAAGAATATTAATGTTTCACCAAAAAATACGAATTTTCAACTAAATATTTATTTTATTTTGAACAAAATAATTAATTTTTAACCAAAAACATCAATTTTTAATAAAAATTATGAATATTTGACCAAAGAAAATGATTTTTCAACTACAAACATTAATCTTTTACCAAAAAAATTAACTTTGGACAAAACACATCAATTTATAACTAGGAAATTGAATTTCCAACTACAAAAGGTCAATTTTCAACCAAATGTCGAATAATTAAATTTGCATTAAAAAAAAAATAATCTTCAATCAAAGAACGAGTTTTGAACAAAATATTTTAACCAAGAAGATTATTTTTTATAAAAAACACTAATTTTAACCAAACAAAAGAATTTTCTGCTAAAAAAGATAAATTTCGAACTAAAAATGGAACAGTTTAATTGGACAAACAAAACTAACTTTTAAACACAAAATGGAATGGTTTTATTTTTAATATTTTTATTTTCATATCTTTCATAAAAGTCTGATATATTTATATTTAATTTTATCTTGTTCCTCATTTTATTCTTCAACATTGTAAATTTATTGTAAAATTTGGTTTGAAAATCGCGCGCTTTTCATCACTTCCGGTTCCGATTTAAGCGAAGCCAATCAAATCAGTGGGAAGTTGTGGCAGAACTCTATCTAGAGGATCTCTAGCAACACAGTACTGGATATTTTCGATCCTTAAATCGAATCGTTGTCCGAAACGACACAACAGAATGGTTGGGCATGTGCGACCGGAAAGACTATTTTCTTTACTCGTTAAACTTTACGAGTGCATCCTTCGCTTGGTAAGATAATGGCGCCTTTATGGCTAAAGGGACCACCCCTCTTCTCTACGTCATCATTTATTAGATAATTATATAAAAAACTGTCTTGAAATTATTTATGATTTTTCTATTTTTATAAATCACTCTCAGAATATTTTATACATTATTCTGGAGAAAAAATTCTATAGTGGTAAAAACCCCCGCATCTATAAATATATCTGCTGTGATGAAAAAAACAGAGGGATTTAGTTAACAGAAATTCTTTAGCAGAAAAATGTAATTTTTTTTATATTGGGAAATAATGATGTTCTTGAGAAAATGTGCTAAAAATTATGTCTCTGAAAAAAAATTGCTTTGATTTTCAGGGTTAAAGTAATATACGTCTTTTCTTATGAAAAAAAAATAAATATTTTTTACTAAAATAGCTTAAAAGTTACGACAAATAGTTATTTTTGAAAATAGTGTTTGGAAATATATTTTTTATTAAAATAGTTTAACACTTATCACAAATAATTATTTTTAACCCTAGTTTTTGGAAATGAATTTTTTTTCTGTCGCTTCTTACAAATTTTTTTTAAAATCGTTGGATTTTCATAGATGATGGCCTATTTTTTTAGATAATTTTTTTACAATTTTACTATTTTCAAATGATATAATAATTATTCGAAATACAATTATTTTTTAAAAAGGTTGCGTCCTTGAAAAAATTCTTTTCAACGATGTAAGCCAAAGAATAATTTTTTTTTAAATAAAAAATTCTATAGTTGTAGAGAATGTTTCTGCTGAAAAAAAGCCATCATTAATGAAAATTGAATCATTTTTTAAAAATTGGTCAGAAACTATATATAGATCAAATTGAATTGTAAAAAACATTTTTGAAATCAATATTTTTTGTCAGTTAATTTATTAATGATATTTTTCATTTTGAATATACTCAGTCATTTTTCATTCCTAAAATTCTAAAAAAATATATTTTTAGTAGAGATATGATTTCACTATAATTTGTAAAATTTCTATAATGTTGAAGTGATGTGAAAAGTGAAATGATGGTATCGCCAAAAATCAAATTTTCGTACCAGTAACGAAAAAATGACCACTACCGATAATAATATTTCCAAGAAAATTTTATAATAATTCAAGTTTTATTTCAATGGAATTATTTGAAATTTTAAGAAAACTGGATTTGTCAATTATGCAGGATTACAAAATTATAAAAAAAAGAAAGTGAATTTGAAAGACATTTAGAGGTTTTTTAATGATTTAATTGTTATTTTAAACTGGAAAAAGATTCAAAAAATTCCGAAACGTAATCTTGCTGTTTGAAGATTTCGAACAAAAAAATTTATTAGATTTTTAAGAAATCTGAAAGGTTTCAAAACAATAATAAAATGTTCTTCTTTTTTTGTTAAAAATCCAACTGCTTTGTTAAAATTTGCACTACTTTCATAAAACTTAATTTTTTTGTTGGTTAAAGATTATGAATTTTAGTTTTAAATTCATCTCTATTAATACAATATTAATCTTTTTGAATTTTAAAATGCAAAGTTTTAAAATAAATTTTTTTTGAGAACTTAATTATTTAGCACAAAATAAAAATTATTAAAAAATATCAATTATTTATTAAATTTTTAGTTAAAAATTCATCTTTTTAATTAAAACTTCTTTCGATATTTAAGTGTCATTCTTTTATATTTTTAAATTCCACTCCTCGTTTAAAAATTCCTCTTTTTTGTTGGAAAGTTAATTTTTTTTTAGGAGGAAATTTAATCTTTTTCTGGCTAAAATACAACTGTTTGGTTAGAAATTAATGTTTTTGTTAAGAATTCCACTTTTTAAATAAAAATTGACCTTTTTCGTAGAATTCAACTGTTTTTGGGTTTTAATTAAAACCTTTCAAATTTAAATATTAGCTATTACATTTTTAATTTAGAAGACATCTTTTGTATATATTTTTGTATATATTTTATCGCAAATTTAACTTATTTGATAATAGATTATATTTACGAGTTCAAAAATTGCACTGATTTGTGGAGAATTCATCTTTTTTGATACAGATTTAATATTTTTTTCTTAAAAATGCGAGTCCTTAGAAATTAATTTTTTTAGTTGAAAATTCAATTCATTGGTTGAAGATAAACTTATCCTTGAAATTTCGATTTAAAATATTTAAAATCTTAAGAGCCTTTTTGTGTTTTCTCTAAAATCTTAGAAAACTATACTTATTTCATTTCGAAAACAAATAAATTCGAAAAATGAATAGTTATTCAAAATTTTTAGCATGTACTAAAAATCAATTTTTAATTTAATTAAAATGTTTAAATTCATGTTTTTTCGGTTTCGAGCTATGTCCAAAAATTTAAAAAAAGTGAATTTGTTTTTAACAATAGCAATTGTTTGTTTAGTTCTTTTTCGTCATTTGTTATTAATTCTAAATAATTTAACGACCAAATAATTATAAATAATACATTTTACAACGGAAATGAAACATACGCCTATTATAAAAATTAAATTATTTACAACATTCATTTTTGAGAAAATATCAATAAATAGAAGAAACTAGGTAGCATAAAAATTAAAAATAATTATTTTTTGGGACTTTCAACTTAAGTAACAAATTAAGGGATTTTTTCCAAATGAATTATAAAATCTTCTCCCTCGTCCAAAAGTAAAACATGACAATGGTTATTTTTTATTATGAAATTTAGGTATCTGTTTCAAACTTAATTTATTTAAAAAATTTGACTTTGATATGTTAAAGAATCTTTAGACTGACCATCGTTAATTAAAATGAATTTTTGCGTTTTGCGGAAAATATGAATACGATTCTTTTAGTTGTTCGGGAAAATTAAAAAAATTGCCCGGGAAAAATCGGAAAATTACCAAGAATTATACATTTTTCGCCGATTCACCACCCTGATAATATTATAGTAGAAAACATTAAATTATAAAACTTTTTATAAAAAAGCGTAATAATGGATTTAATTTTATAATTTGGTTTAAAATTTTCATTATTATTCAAAATTTAACAATTTTCGTTAAAAATTCAACTATTTTGTTGAAAATGCGATTAACTTTCGGCAAGTTGAAAACTGCTATAAAAGAATTAAATAAATTTAAAACTGTGTATAATTAATTTTTACAGAGTATTATCAAAGAATTAGATCAATTGAAAACTGTGTAAAGAACAAAAAAAAATTCTTTTTTATCAACGCTATTAAAGTGACCTTGAAATTATCATCTCCTTATTGTTTATAATACTTTAAACAAATTGGATCGATTCCTTTTTTAAAGAATTAAAATTGATATCTATTTTTTAAAAAAAAATTTTTAGTTAACAAAAAAACTTGTAGGATGGGGAATTATTTTACTATAAATATTTTGCAACATTTTGATTCCACGGTTTTTTCAAATATAGCCTGCTCTCAAAGGGCATCAAAACCCTGAAAAAGATCTAATTGCTCTTTTTTTTAAAGTGATGTTTTATTAAAATTACATAATTTTCTAAAGTACTGAAAATTTTGCCAGAAAATATAAAAGTTACTTTAATATTTTACAAATAAGGAAATGACGGAAATACCGACTTAACAAAATAATGCTTTTCATTGAATAAATTATTTTCAAAAAATCAAATTTGGACCTTTTCTGGAATTAACGATACATAAAAAAATTAATAAAATTGTAAGAATCTGGAGAAATTCTAGAAAAATAATTAATGCTCTTTTGTGATATTTTGCATAGTTGACAAAAAAACCAATACCTTCTCATAAGGACGAGAAAGTAAAAATAGAAATTGTTAATACAAAAATAAATTTCAGCCTCAGAAATCGGTAAATCCACATGAAGCTGACAGGATGCTTTCCTGATTTAAAACAAAAATTGTAATAAAATATAAGAAAAAAAAGGTAAAGCTTTTCGGTGAATCTACTTTATTTTTAAATCAAATTTCAAAAGTATAATAATAAGATTTTCAGGCGAACCCCATCTTTCTACTACTTTCCAATATTTTTAAAAAGCTTCTACAAACTTGAAAAAGCATTCTATCGGTTTTATGCAGGAAAAACCATTTTTCAGTCCATAAACTTTTTCTATATTTTTTTTTACTCGTAAATGACAAAAAGATCACAAAAGGGAAAGAAGTATTTTACGTAGAATTTAACTAGATGTTTGAGCTATTATGTGCATTTCTTTGTACTTTCGGCAGTTTCCGGACACGCAAAATAGAGAGAAAGAGGCTTTGGTTCGCGTTGCAGTAGTGGGGATATTTATTTTACAGTAGTGGGGATAGTCGAGCGGCAGTAGTGGTCAGATAAAATAGGAGGTTTCAGTGCAATTGCGAAGCCACAAAGTATGTATAAGCGAATAAAGAGAAAAGATATAGACTAAAGTAAGGAATCCTAATGAGTTTTTATGAGATCGTATCTTAAGGCAGTCGAGAGAGAGAGAGAGAGAGAGAGAGAGAATATCCAAGTTTTGGTTTGCGTGGCAGTAGTGGGGGATATTGTTATGACAGTAGTGGGGATATTGGCGTGGTAGTAGTGACCATATCGAAATAGTGGCCGTTTTCTCATAGTTTTGAATTTTTAAAAATTAATTTAAAGGGTAAGAATTCAAACAAATTTTGGATACATTTTCCAAAATATTTTTGTTATGACACATGCAACCCAAAACTCTTATTTTTCTCCCTAGGGAGTAAAAAGTAATATCAAAAAGGAATAGTGAAAATCATATACATCTATAGTATGAGCTAGTATTTTATAATAATCAGCCCACTTACAGCAAAAACTGTAGGAAATTTCGGTAGCCGATTATATAATTTTACGGTAATTTATTAAAAGTTACCATATATCTGATCAAATTACTGTAAATTACCAAAAATGTCAAAATTTTTTTTAGGAATTATTAAATTCAAATTTCGAATATTTATCTTCAGTTTTTATGAATTACCTGTACTCTGACCATAAATTAAAACAACAAAAAATTTCTGGAAATGTCTAAAAATGTTTAAAATGGAATCTTGGGTATTCATTGTAAGTTACCAAAAATTACCCTTAATATTACCATAAACTACGAAAAATTCCCGAAAATTTATTATAATGTTTGAAATTGAATTTTGCGTAATTTATCGTAATGAACTATATTTACCTCTAAAATAACCATAAATGATCAATAATTTCCATAAATTTCCAGAACTTTGCAGAAATTTTTTAATGAATTTTGGGTAATTTATGAGAATTTGTCATAAAAAGCCTCTATTATCACCATAATTGAATAAAAATTACATAAATTACCAAAAATTTCCTAAATTTCCGGAAACGTATAAAAATGTAAAAAAATTAATGTTGGGTAATTTATGATAAGTTGCCATATTTGCCTGAAAAATGACGTATAATTTCCATTAATTTTCGTGAATCTAGTAATTTTTAAACTAATTTTTTGGCAATTTATGGCGATTCACCATCAATATTAAATAACTTGTGTTATTAACAGAAATGACCAAAAATCTCATTAATTTCAGAAAATTTTTAGAAATGTTTGAAATTGAATTTTGAGTAATTTATAATAAGATGCCATGTTTACGTGCATAATTGCCATAAATAACCGAAAATTTCTACAAAAATCCGTAAATTTATAGAAATTTTTTAATTAAATTTTGGGCAAATTATGGTAAGTTACCATAAATTACCTGTAATATTAACATACACTACCAAACATTTTCGAAAATTTATAATAATGTTTGAAATTGAATTTTAGGTCATTTATGGTCTGTTAATATATTAATATGTTAAATTACCATAAATAACCGATAATTTCCATAAATTTCTAGAAACTTACAAAAATTAGCAGAAATTTGTAAAATGAATTTTAGGCAATTTATGAGAATTTGTCATAAAAAAAAACCTCTATTGTTACCATAAATTACAAAAAAACGAAATAAATAATCAAAAATTTTATGAATTTCCAGAAACTTATAAGAATGTTGAAAATTGAATTTCGGGTAATTTATGGTAAGTTACCACATTTACCTGTAAAATGACATATAATTTCCATTTATTTTGGGGAATCTAGACATTTTCAAACTAAATTTTTGGCAATTTAAGGTGATTTATCATAAAGAACCTGTAATATAAACAGAAATTACCAAAAATCATTTTAATTTTCTGAAATTTATAGAATTTTTTCAATTGTATTTTGGGTAATTCATGGTAAAATGCCATATTTACGTGTAAAAGTACCATAAATCACCGAAAATGTTCACAAATTTCGTAAATTTATAGACATTTTTAAATTGAATTTTTACCTAAAGTTTACATAAGTTTCGGGGAATTTAGACATTTTAAAACTGAATTTCGGAAATTTATGCTTACTTATAATAAATTACCCTTAATATTGCCATGAATTACGAGAAATTTCACAAATTTCTAGAAATTAATAAAAAATTTTAAATGGAATTTTGGGCAATTCACGGTAAGTTACCATATTTAATTGTAAATTTAGTATCACTGACCGAAAATTTCCAAAAATTTCCGTGAATGTAGTCATTTTAAAATTGAAATTTGGCAAATTATGGTAAGTTACCATAACTTACCTGGTATATTACCATAAACTTCCAAAAATTTCCCGAAGTTTATAATAATGTTTGAAATCCAGTTTTGGGTCATTTATGGTAAGTAACTATATTTACCTATAAAATTACCATAAATGACCGATAATTTTCATAAATTTACAGAAATTTACAGAAATGTACAGGCATTTATTCAGTGAATTTTGGGTAATTTGTGAGGATTTGACATGAAGTCCTTTCAATTATAATCATAAATTACTGAAAATTACATAAATTACCGAAATTTTCATAAATTTCAATAAACGTACAAAAATGTTTGAAATTAAGTTTTCGATCATTTATAGCAATTTACCATATTTACCAGAAAAATTACCTACAATTTCCCTTTATTTTGGAGAATGTAGACATTTTGAACTTACATTTTTGGCCATTTATGGTGATCTACCATAAATAACCTGTAATATAAACAGAAATTACCAAAAATCTCGCATATTTCCGTATATTTATAGAAATTTTCTCAATTAAATTTTTACTTAAAATTTCAGGGAGTTTATACATTTTTAAACTGAATTTCGGAAAATTTATGGTAACTTATAGTAAATTAAGAGAAATTTCATAAATTTCGGGAAATCAATAATAATGTTTAAATTTAAATTTTAAGTAATTTATGGTAAGTTACCATATTTATCTATAAATTTACTATAACTGACCGAAAATTTCCAAAAATTTCCGTAAATTTATACTATTTTAAAATTGAATTTAAGGCAAATTATGGTAAGTTACACTAACTCAAACTGGTATATTACCATAAACTTCCAAAAATTTCCCGAAGTTTATAATTATGTTTGAAATTTAATTTTGGGGCATTTATGGTAATTAACTATATTTACCTGTAAAATTACCATAAATGACCCGTAATTTCCATTAATTTTCAGAAATTTTTTTTAATGAATTTTAGGCAATTTGTGAGAATTTGTCATAAAATTCCTTCAATTATAATCATAAATTACTGAAAATTACATAAATTACCAAAAATTTCATAAATTTCAGTAAACGTATAAAAATGTTTAAAATTCAGTTTTCGATCATTTATAGGAAGTTACCATATTTACCTGGAAAATGGTAATTTACGATAAACAAACTGTGATGGATTCAAGAAATTTCAGGAAATTTAGACATTTTTAAACTGAATTTTGGAAATTTATTGTTAGTTACAATAAATTACCTGTAATATTGGCATAAATTACAAGAAGTTGCATAAATTTTCGGAAAGCAATAATAATGTTTAAACATAAATTTTGGGTAATCTATGTGTGAAATTATCCGTTTGTTATAAAAAATATCGTATGAGAAAAAGCGCGCATACGATATTTTTTTAATTTTCAATCGAAATCGTTAAATAGAAAGTCAAATTCTATTTCGATTGTTAAGAGTGGAAAGCTATATTGATAAGGACTTCTGATAAGGAAGGTTTCTTGAATAAGTAGTCTCAGAGAATTAGATTTTAATGAGTTTTAAAGGATTTTGCTCTGTGCGGACTTAAATCTCCAGAGGAAAGTTCACAGGAACAAAGAGATTTTACTCGCTACACTTAGCATGATGAAAATTCTAAAGAGCAAGAGAAATGTTATGAAGAATATTTTTTATTTTTTTAAATAATTAAGTTTTCTGATGCACAATGTGAGAAAAGGGTAGGTCTTTTTTTAATAGCCCTAGAATTGGACAGTTCAGTTGGAACTTATAAGTTTTATAATCACTTTCGTATTTCGGAATTCACACTCTTTCCCCTATTCCCCCTTTCTGAAAAAAATCCTTATTTTTTACTCTGTTTTCAAGAACCTACACATTTTTTTTTTTTCTTGTTTAAATTCCTTTAAATGTACTTTTTGCAAGAAACGCTGGTGAGGGGAAGTGAGGCGAAATTATAAAAGTAAAGTAGGGGAAGTGAGAAGTAATAAAAATAATAAAATAAGTAGTGGGAAAGAAGTGAGTAGAGAAAATAAGGGATCGTACTTAATTTACGTAAAAATTACGTAACTCAAAAACTTTCTGCTGAGGATTATTTTTTTGATTATAGATTTTATTATTTTGTTGAAAATTTAACAATTTTTTTGAAAAACATACTTTTTGGTTGCAAAATTAACTGTTTTGTTAAAAATTCGTTTTTTTGGGTCAAATGTTTCACTTTTTGATAAAAACTATTTTTTTTGAAAATTTGTCTTTTTTATTTACAAGTTCATTTTTTTTAGTAGAAATATTGCATCTTTCTTGGATAAAATTGCAACTGTTTTGTTGAAAATTGAATTAATTCCTAAAAAATTTATTTATTCTTTAAAATTCGTATTCTTGTGTTGAAAAGTCAATTTAAATCTTTTTGGATGAAAATTCAACTTTTTAAAAAAAAATTCTTTTTTATTATTGTTTTGAAAACTATTCCTTTCTGGTTCAAAGTTTTTCTATTTTGTTGAAAATTTAACTATTTCACAATAAAATTACATTTTGTTTATATTAAATATTTTAGCGTTGAAAAGAGAACTGAAATCCTTTCTGGAAGAAAATTCAACTATTTTGTTGAAATTTAAAATAAATTTAAATTCATCTTTATTAAAAGAAATTTCATCTTTTTTGGACGAAGGTTCAACTGTTTTGTCGGAAATTACTCGTAAAATATTTTGTTAAATAGTCATACATTTTAGTAGAAAATTCTACTATTTCGTTTAAATTTAGACTATTCTGCAGGAAATTTACTTTTTGTTTAAATTTTATATTTTAGAATTTAAAAATCAACTGAAATATTTTCTGGGTGAAATTTTAACTTAAAAAAAATCGCTCGTTTTTATTAGAGATACATCTGTTTTAGTACAAATTTAATCTTTCTTGGATTAAAATTCAAGTATTTGGTAGGATTTTTTTTTAATTTCCTCCTTTTTGGTTAAAAAAATTTGTCTTTTTGCATTAACATTTATTTTTCGTAGAAACTTATTTCTTGTTCTGAAAAAATCATATTTCGATCGTGAGAAGTTATTAACTAGAATCTTTTTTAAATTAAAATTCAACTACTTGAAAACATTTTAATAAAAATACATCTATTTGGTAGAGAATCCTGAAATTTTTTAGAACTTTAACCATCTTGTTTAAAAATTCATCTTTTTGGATTCAATTTTCATTTGTTTTTCATAAAAACTAATTTTTGTTTAATTTATCTTTTGATGGTAAAAAGTCAACTGAAAAACCTTTTAAACAAAAAATGCAGCTACTTTTAGTTTAAAAATTGATTTTGTTGATTTAAAAAGTCATCTGATTAATTAATTAGTTTAATTAAGTTTCATTTTTTAAGGTTGATCTTTTTTAGTTGTAAATCTTCCTTTTTTGGTCAAATCAAATAATTTGTTTGGTTTGAAATTGAATTTTTGTTGTGTAAAATTACATCACTTTTGTGGAAAATTAATTTTTGTCTGAATAGTCATATTTATTGTTTGAAAATTCAACTTTTGTACAGAAAATTCGTTCTTCGGCCACAAAAAAGAAGGTTTTAAAAAAAATCTTCTGCTAAGTGAAATATTTAACTTTTTTGTTTAAAAATGATCTGTTAAGTAAAATACTTAACTCTTTTGTTTAAAATTTACTCCTTTTGTTGATTATTCATCGATTTTGATGAAATTAATTCTATTGGTTAAAAATGTATCCATTTTGTTAAAAAAAATTTTTCTTTGTTTTGAAAATTAATTTTTTATTTAAAAATGTACCTTCTAAAAATTTCGTTGAAAATTCACGTTTTTAATTGAGAAATGCTTTTTTCTAGTCGAAAATTTATGTATTTTGTTGAAAATTGTCTTTTTGTGGTGAAAAATTAAACAATTTTGGTTGAGGATTCGACTTATTTGTTAAAAAATTTTTTTTGTCGTTGTTGGATTTAACAATATTGTATTTAAAAATTGAAATCCTTTTCGTTGGAAAACTGAACTACATAGTTTGCAGTTAAATTTGTTTAAAAAAATCATTTTTTGGAAGATTTATCATTTTAGTTAAATATTTATATTTTGGGATCAAGAAAAGTCCTGTTTTGTAGAAAAATCCTCTTTCTGGTTAAAGATTGAACAATTTTGTTGGAAATTAAATTAATTGTTTTAAAATTAATTTATTTGCAGAAAATTTATATACTTTTTATTTAAAATTCAACTATTTGGTTCAAACTAAGCTACGCATATGCAAATTAACATTTTCTTAGAAAATTAACCTTTTTATTAAAGAAACATATTTTTAAGTTGAAAATTCGTTTCTTTTATAGATAATTTGAATTTATGGCTTCAAAATTCAAAAATTTTATTGAAAATTCATGAATTTCATAAAAAATTCGTCTTTTTTATGTAACAATAATTTTCTTGTTCGAAGATTCATATTTTCGCTTGAATAATTATTGGGTTAAAAATGTAACTATTTATTTGAAAAGACACATTTTTTTGGTTAAAATTTAACAACATGTTTGCAAAATTAACTATTTGAAATAAAATGCATGTATTTTGGTACGATAGTTGGCTTATAATTCGTCCTTTTTAGTTTAATTTCACTGGTTGAAAATTCGTTTCTTAGTTTTTGAATACTAGTATTTCAAGCAAAAATTTTTTAATTTTTGTAGATTAAAAAATATCTTTTTTAAGTTAAAAATTTTGCAATTTTATTTCAAATTAACCTTTTTTATTAAAAAACTAAGCCTTCATTTAGGATTCAACTATTCAAGAAATTTTTTTTCTTTTATTCAACTGGTTACAAAAGTATCTTTTGGCAGAAGAGTTTGTTATAAAATTTTGTTTGAAAATAAACTCTTCTTTCAAAATTCAAATTGTTTATGTTTAAGGTAGCTGGCGTGCCAAAAGTCAGATATCTAAAATAATTGTTTTTTTTTATGATTTTAAGAATCAAAATATTATAACTGATGTCATTCAAAAAATGAAAATATTATTTTTGATGAAAAATGAGAAAATTCACACACAAAAACACACTAATTTTAACCACTTTTTTTTGCAATCGAATTTTTCTGACCATCGCTTCTCATCAATTTTTGAAAAATATTGCTTTTTAATAAAGAACTGCTCATTTTTTCCGCAAAAACATTCTCTACAAGTCTACTGTTTCCAATTATTAAATAAATTTATTATGGCATCTATGGCTTTTTATATGGCTCTAAGTCGTTAGAACAATTTTTTAAAGAAAAATATTTTTCTACAAATAATTATATAGAAATATAATTATTTGTAGAAAAATATTTTTCTTTAAAAAATTGTTTAAATTTCATAGGGGAGTAATGGCGAAATGAGTTATTTTTTATAAAATTAATGCAAATATCATATTGAATACAATACGAAAAATTTCAAATTTCTGAGATATCTGTTATTTATCAAAATGCAATTATTTTTCAAAAATTGGTAAGAACAGACGTTTAGAAAAAATTCAATTCCAAAAAACATGGTTTAAATTTATGTTTTTTGTTGTTGTGAATTTTAATATTTTTTATAAAAAATAATATTTCTTGTTTAAAATGACATCAGTTATGATATTTTTATTCTTAAAATTATAGAAACACTTTCTTTTTAGATATCTGATTTCAGGAACGAAAACTACCTTAATATTAATTTAATTCGTAATTTTTAAATGAAACTTCATCTTTTATGGTATGAGATTTTTCTTTTTTGTTAAAATATGTTCTGTTTTAATTGAAAATTTATCGCTGATGGTAGAATATCTCAGAAATTTGAAATTTTTCATATTGTATTCAATATGATATTTGCATTAATTTTATAAAGAATAACTCATTTCGCCATTACTCCCCTATGAAATTTAAAATGCTTCGATAATCATTTATATTTATGATGGCAGATTTTAAAATGATTAAAAACAATTCGTTTAAAAAAATTAGAAATCGATGTTTTTAACTGCAAATTTGGCAATCCCATTTATTGTTAAAAATTACTCGGTTTTAATTTTTAATTCACCTGCTTGTTTGAAAATTTATCTGATTTGTAAAAAATTCGTATTTAGGGGTTATAATTGTTAAAAATATTTGCTGTTTTTTCTTCTAAAAATGTTGTATTTTTCGCTTAAAGATTTGACAATTTGGTTTAACATGCTACAAACTTTGGATGAAATTAAATCTTTTTTGTTTAAAAATTCAATCATTTGGTTAAAAATTTATAATGGTAGGTTAAAAATTCAACTATTTGCTTCAAAGTTTTACTGTTATGTGTTTTTTGGTGCTATTTGGTTTTTCATTTCAACTGTTAGATTGAACATTTATTTTCTTTACTTTGCTTTTTTGGGTTAAAAATTCTAAGGTTAAAAATCTTTAAGGTTAAAAAACATTATGTTAAAAATCGGGTTAAATTGAGGCTGTTTTGTTACATATTTTGGTTACTAAAAAATATTGTAAATGCACATTTGAAAGAAAAAAAATTTACTCATAGATTAACATTATTTAAAAATATTGCAATATTATATAATAAACAAACCAATTTTTTACAAACAAAATATCTGTTAAAAGAATGTTTTTTTTACGATTTTCTATAATTTTACATTTTTTTAAGTTATATTGCAAAAAATTTAGATAAAAACAAAGTAATTAAATAATAATTTCTTCTTGAAATTATTGTTGGTAATATTATAAACAAATTCAATAAGCAAATGCATTAATCAGACATTTCTCGACAGAAAATTCCTTTTTTTATGCCATTTTTTTTAAATTTAGAAACTTTATGATATCTTTAGAAAAATTCATAATTTTATAATTAATCTTATAATGTTTTTAAACAAATTCAATAAACAAAAGCATAGATAAGACATTTGTCGAACAAAAATGTGTTTTTTTTTTCTATGAAGATTTTCTTAATTGCAAATTTCATGATAATTTCAGAAAGAATTTATAATTTATTTATCAACTTTATGATTTTTGTAAACAATTTTAATAAAGAAATAAATAATTTAGGTATTGGTCGGCGGAATTTTTTTTCGATTTCAGACTTTTTAATTGGGATCTTTGTAGTAAATTCAACAACATTCATGACCAGTTTATAAATATTATGATTTTTTGTGTGATTTGTGATTTTGTTGCTGATGATAAAGGTTTTTTTAAATTTCAGTCCTTTTAGTTTAAGTTTCTTATTTCTTTCATTCTTTGAGTAAGGCTACAGCTTCAGGGTTATGCATTTGTTAATTATATTTGTTAAAAAAAATAAATAAAATTCCTCAACTAATTATGAATTTAGCTGAAATGAGGAATTTTTTTCATAAAAAAGACGGACATCGAAAGAAAAGAATTTTTAAGCCGACGGATGCCCCAATAATGCATTTTTGATTAAAATTGTTTTAAAAAGTCATTAAATTGATCAATGAATTATTAATTTTTGCTGAAATTATTTTGAAGTTTCTGACTAAAAAAGTTGTCATAAGAAAAATGTTATTCCGACAAATGCCTTTTCTATTTTTCATTTGTTTATTAAATTTGTTCTGAAAAGTCATAAAATTGATGAACTATTTATGAATGTTGCTGAAAGTTTTATGATGTTCTCAACTAACAGGACTAGCATTGAAAAAAGCGATTTTTCTGGCCGACAAGTGCCCAAATAATACATTTGTTTATTAAATTTGTTTTAAAGAAATCATAAGATTAATCAATAAATTATGAAATTTTCTAAAATTAGCATGAAATTCTTAATTAAAAAAGTTGAAATAGAGACAAAGTAATTTTTCCCTCGAAAAATGCCCGATCATTGCATTTGTTTAAAATTTTTTTATTTTATTAACAATAATAATCATAAAAAAAATGTCTTTATTTTAATACTGTTTCTATCTAAATTTTTCGCAATATAATTTTAAAAACGTAAAATGATGGAAAATCATAAAAAATATTCTTTCAACAAATAATTTGTTTATCAATTTTTCTTTTTTTTGGTTTTTTATATAATATTGGAATATATTTAACTAATGTAACTCTATAAAACTTGCACGATTTAATCAATTTTCATGTTATTCACAAGCACCGGTAATGTCAACTAGCAAAAATTGTTATTTTGTTGTCATATTTGTTTATTCAAAAATAAATGGAATGTCCATTTCAAAAATAAGGCTCTGCAACTCATTTAGAAATCTTATAAGCTTTTTTTAGATTTTTTTGTCCAAATCAGTCAATATTTGTGGGATGTACGATATTTTGAACCAAAAATTTCATTTTTTTCCGACTGTGTGCCGGTCAGGTGTGGTGTGTGTCTAAACTACAATCGGTTTACATGGGTTCGATTCCTACAACAGTTGATCAAAAGAAGGGATCTTTTTTCAAGTAAAAGAATTTTAATATTTCTTATTACAAATGACAAAATTACATTAAATTTAAATTCACAAATTAAATTTAACATTTTGAATATTTATTTTGACAATCAAAAAATGAAGAACTAATATCATTCGAAGAAGCAGCAAAGATGTGATTTAAGTCTTGTAAAACAAATGGCTCAATCTTCGAAATCGTACATAAAGAAATGGCATAGAGTAGAGGATAAAATTAGAGGAAGGGCAATGTTGAGAACTGAGAAGAAGCACTGTAAAGCTAAAAGCAACAGGCAGTCAATCAATAACAGGCCTCCTCCCAGGGCGCTACACAAACTTCTCTTGCATGCTACCAACATACAGGTCATACGTTCAGTTCACGTCAATTGTACAGTGAAGAGGAACAAAAGTGAAAAAATTATTCTTTTAAACAAGCTACAATAACAGAATCCCACAATAAAGTAGGATGCCCGATGGACCAGACTTGCCAATTCTTGTGTATTTTAGGTCGCTGGAGCCGAACTCAAAGTCGGAATACTGAATTTAGCTCTATTTTGCTCTCAAATTTTAAAAAACAGCACTTTTTTCGTACATTTCACAACCCTAAAAAAAGATAGGAGTTGCGGTGGAACTAAAAAATACCTTTTTACATATTTTAGGTCGCTGGATGCGAAATCAATGTCAGAATTTCGATGTTAGCTCTCTTTTTTTTTAAACTAAAAAAAAAACACTTTTTTCGTACATTATACAACCCCACAAAAATAAGGGGTAAATTCTTAGGTATTTGGGGTCGCTGATTTCAAACCAAAGTCGGAATATCGAAATAAGCTCTCGTTTTCTTGCTAACTTCAGACAATGAACATTTTTCGTATATTTTACAGTCCCACAAAAAAGGAGACCCGATGCACCAGACCATTCAGTTCTTAAATATTTCGGGTCGCTGTATCCGAACCTAAAGTCGGAATGTTGAAGTTATCTCTGGGTTTCTTTTTGAATTAAAATAAAAACATTTTTTTCGTACCTTTCACAATCTCACAAAAAAGAGGAGATAAGGTGGATCAGATTAGCTAATTCTTATATACTTTGGGTCGCTGCATCCGACCTCAAGGACGAAATGCCCAATTTAGTTTTGGTTTTCTTTATAAACTCAAAATACCCGTTTTTTCGTCTATTTCACAACCTTACAAAAAGAAGCTCCGAAGGACCAGACTAGAAACTTCATAAGAATTTTGGGTCGCTGAATCCGAAATCAATGAAAGAATATCAAAATTAGATCTGGTATTCTTTCTAACGTGAAAAAAACACTTTTTTTGGGCTTCACAGCCCCACAAAATAGTTGGATATCCGACGCACTAAACTTACCAATTCTTGTATATTTCAGGTCGCTGGAACGGAAGCCAAAGTCATAAAACTGAATTGCTCTCTCGTTTTATTTCTAACCTAAAAAACCCACTTTGTTCTCATATTTCACAACCCCACACAAAAGGAAGAGTTCGGGCTGACCAGAAAAAATAAATTCTTATATATTTTGAGTCGCTGGATGCGAACCCAAAGTCGGAATGCCGAAGTTAACTCTTGTCATCTTCCTTACTGAAAAAACACTTATTTCGTGCTTCACATACCCAGAAAAAGGTAGGATATCCAAAGGACCAGAATAGTCAAGTCTAACGTATTTTTTGTTAATGACCCGAACCCAAAGTCGAAATGCCAAAGTAGACTCATTTTTTTTCTAACTTTGAGAACAAAAACTTTTTTTTCGTATGTTTTACAGCCCTACAAAAAAGAAGATCCGACTAATCAGGCTAGTCAATTTGTATACATTTCGGGTCGCTGAAACTGAATGTAGGGTCGAAACACCAAAGCTAGCCCTCATTTTCTTTTTAGCTTAAAATAAAAACAATTTGTTCGTACCTTTGACAGTCCAAAAAAAAAAGGAGATCCGACGAACCAGACAAGTCAATTCTTAAGTATTTGGGATCGCTGAAACCGAACCCAAAGACGAAATGTAGGATTTAACTCTTGTTTTCTTTCTAACCTTAAAGTTTCATAACCTTAAAAGAGAAACCTTTTTTTTAGTAAATTTGTCAGTCTCACAAATAACCAAAAGTAGGAGTTCCAACTGAGCGGACTAATCAATTCTCTCATTATCTGGGTCGCCGAATCCGAACCCAAAGTCGGAATTTCAAAGTTCGCTCTTGAATTCTTCCTAACCTAAAAAAATATAAATAAAAATTTTTTCTAGAGGTAGATACATTTTGAGTGTCAGGAAAAAAAACAAAAGCTAAATTCGGCATACCGATTTCGGATTCCAATTCGGCGATTTTTGAAGAATTTAAAATGAAATTTGGAAGCCTATTAAAGACTTTTTAAGAACATTTTTTTTTCTCAAGACTCTAGGAAAAATTCCGAAATTCTCCGGAAAAGAATATAGAAGATTTGAAAGCTATTTTCTTAGCTTTTCTAATTGAAGAAATTATAGAAAAATGCGAATAAAAGTTGGAAAGATATTTATAAATTTCAAAAATATAAAAAGAATTTTTTTATTTTAAACGACTTGAAGAAATTAAAAAAAAGTATATTTCTGAAGATTCTAAAATAAAATGTTAGAGATTTTTAATGATACTTAAAGGTTTCATAATAATAAGAATTTTTTTTTAACTCCCCAACAAATTTAAACTTATTCCCTCTTTAAAAAAATTATTATTAAGAAATCGAAATTGTTGAATTTTCTGCAAAGTACAATATTTTTTAACCAAATGTAATGAATTTTCATTTAAAAATGTTATTTTTATATATTTCAAACAAAACATATTTTAATGTAAAAGAAATAACAGTAAAAAATAATCAAACAAGATTCATTTCAACAAAATATTTTTTTTACCGATATTTTTCAACAAAATGGTTGAATTTTAGGCCAAAAGCATAAATTTTTTATTCTTTACCAATAAGTTTATAATAAAAAAGACTAATTATCAACAAAAGACATGAATATTCAACGAAATCGTTGAGTTTTTAGAAGAGTAGTTAAAATATTAAACATACAGTTGAATTTTCAAACACAAAAAAAGTATTTTCAACATATTACATAAATGAAACAAAAAGTAATTGTGAACAAAGAAAACAAATTTTTATACTAAATAGTTGAATTTTTAATCAAAACATGATTTTTGATAAAATAGAAAAAAAATTTCAAAAAAAATATTAAAATTTTTTAAAAAGTAGTATAAGTTTAAAACAAATAGTTAAATTTTCAACCAAAAACAGATGAATTTTCAACAAAATAGGTGAATTCAAGGAAAAAATAAATTTTCATGCGAATAGTTAAAGTTTCTACTAAATAAACTGAACTTTTCACAGAATAAAAATGAATTTTCAACAAAATAGTTCCATTGTTCACGAAACAAATGAATTCTTAAATGAGATTATGCATCTCCAACCAAAAACTGAATTTTTTACAAACTTTCCACTGAGAAAGAGAAATTTACAATTAAAAATAGAATAATTTCCAGTTTAAAAAATTAGTTCTGGAATGAAAACAGAATTTTAACAAAATATTTAAATTTGTTACAAAAATATTTCAATTAACAACCATAATACTGAATTTCGAAGCAAGAAGATTAATTTTCTACAAAAAAATTAAACTTCGAAAAAAGACATGAATTTTCAACTGAAAAAGAACAATTTTCACCAAAAATCAAATAGTTGAACATTCAATAAGAAAATTAATTCTTAACCAAAAAGAATAGAATTTTCAGGAATATATTTTAATTTTTAACAAAACCAATTTTTACTAGAATAAAAAAATATAGAAATAGTTGATTTTTAAAATTTTCAAACATTCTCTTAACTAGAATCAAGAATTTGTCACCAGAAGAATGAATTTTTGTCCAACAGTTAAAATTTTAAACAAGTAGTTGAATTTTCAATTAAAAAAGATACATTTTCAACTGAAAATGAAATATTTAAAATTTGTTTGAGTTACGTAAAATTTATTTAAATTAGGAAAACAAATTTCTCAGTGTTTCAAACAGAACCTAAAGAATCGATTCAAACAGTTACAATTTATTAATATTTAATATTTATAATAATACTTATATGTATAACTATTCACAATATTTATTAATTTCAAATAGGCCCGCGCTTTTCGACACATGCGCAATTGAAAACGACAGCACCCACTACTGGCCATCTATCGGATATCAAATAACTAAAATGAAAACATCAAAAAGGGTTCCTTTAGAACTTATGTTCTAAAGGATGCCAACTTTCGCTTTAGCCGCAACATTACTGAACCACCAGTTTTTTCTATGTTTGAGTTTCTGATAAATAAAATTGAATATCATTTGACCTATTTTCGGAATGACATATCCAAAAATTACTATATTTAATTTTTTGTATTGCTTCCTTCTTTTTAAAGTAACTAATAATCTCATATCTGCATCAACCCAAAGTAAGTATTTTAAAGCTTCTATTGAAGCTGATTAATTTATCTTTGGACCAGCAGGTCAGTGCACAATTGGAATTTGGCATAAGGTCAAAAAGAACTCATTCTTGTTCTCGAGTCTCAATTTCAGAATGGTAGTACTGGTTTACTTAATATCAATGACTGAATAAAATCACAGTTTCTTAATGTTATTCAATTTTTAAATCACAAAAAAATATTTAAACAATTTTTTCTCATTAATTAAACTAAATTTCTGGACACATTGAAAAAATAGAAAAATAACTCAAAAATATTGAATTGCGAATTATCCTAGGGGTTCCTTTTGCAACCTATTTGAAAGCCACAAAATGATGTTTGGCGAAGATTAATAGAAGTTAAGTTATCAACATTATTTTACTTTTTCTAAAATTAATTTTGTTGAAAAATTTCGGAAAGGATTGATTTGAGCTAGAAATATACATTTTATAAATTCTAGATCACATTGGAATAGATCTTTTTTATATTTACGCTTTTCTTTAAAATTCATATTTTTTAAAGAAAAACAAAAATTTAAAAGAAAAATACATAAAAGGGTATCATATCCTATAAAAAGCTTAAGTGAGTCATTAAAAATTTTTTTATGAAGACCATTTTTTGTTGGCACCAATATTTTTTGAAAAATTTCTCCCTATATAAAGAAATGATCGATTTAGGAGAACAAAAAAAATGTTTACTTGATAATATCATTATCGTTCTTTTCTCGTAAACTACTCAAAATATCACAAAAGTGTAAAAAGAATTTTATTTAATTTTTTAATTTTTGAGAAAATTCTTTGGAAAATTTTAAAAAATTTAAAAAAATTTTGCGTTCTGTCGTAAGAGTTTGATTTTTTTATATTAAAAGATTTTACAATATTTTAGGGAAAAATCGAGTCAACCTTAAATATATGCCATTAGAAGTTTGAAATAAATAAAAAAATATTTCATACATTTTCAGAAATTTGTCAAAGTTTAAAAATATTCTGAATACTTTAAAAAACTTCCGAAAATCGTAAATATCTTTTTGAACTGACTCAAATTATTCCTAGTATTGTCTTAAAATCTTCTTGATTTTGTTTAAACTTTTGGAGATCTTTTGTAACGTTTTCAAATATTTTGAAATATTTTCTAACAACTAAATTTTTCAAAACTTAAAATTACTTCAAATTTTGCCAGGAAACTTAAGAATATTTTGTATTATCTTGAAACATTTATAAAATAATTAAAAAGCCTTTTTTTTCAAAATCTTTAAAATTTGGCAATCTGCCTGAAATTTTTTGAAAACTTCACAAGTCTCGAATTTAGAATTTTTTCCAAAACTAGAAAATATATTCTGTAATAGAAAATTAATTAAAAGAAAAAAGAATAAAAATTTAAAACTTTTTTTTCAAATCTTCAATATTTTCTTTTCTACAATTTCAAAAATCTAATGGAATGTTTTAATATCTTTTTCAGGTTTTCTTTAGAATATATTTTTAGGTACAAATTTTATTCTGGATATTCTCAAAAATTATAAAGAATCTTTGTTATTCTTTTAAAATCTTGCGAAATTGTTAAGTAGCTTCTCTATTTCAAAATCTTCAAAAATCTACACATTGTTTAAAATGTTTTTAAATCTTCTCAAGATTTAAATTATTTTCGAATTTTTTTAAAGCTACTACAATTTTGAAATACATTTCTAAATTCTGCAAAGTTTTTTGAAATATTATAAAATTAAAAAAATCCTGAACTCCATTTTTGGTCGAAAATTTATCTTTTTCGTTTAAAATTTTACTATGCAGTTGAAAATTCCGCTATTTGGTGGAAAAAGTCGTCTCCTTGGTTGCAAATGTTTAACTTTCGTGGGAAATATTCGTGATTGTTAGTTCATGATTTTTGGATAAAACTTTAAAAATTGGATTGAAATTTGTCTTTTTTTAATAATTTAAAAATTTTATTAGAAAGTCATCTTTTTGTATTGACAATTCAAATACTTGTTTGAAAGTTAGACTTTTCTGTTTGATGGTCATTTTTTAGTAGAAAATATATGCTATTTTGTTGAAAAATTTTGTTTGTTAAGCATTATTTTTTTATTAAAAGATGAAATTTTCCTTTCTTCGGATAAAAATTCGTATTTTTTAGTTGAAAATTAAACTTTGTGGTTGAAAACTAAACGATTAGTTTTAGAATTGATCCTTTTGGTCGAAAATTCGACTATTTGGTTAAGAATAAATCTTTTTGTGTGGAAATTCTCTTATTGATAGAGAATATTTTAATTAAAGATTCATTATTTTATTTGAAAATTCTTCTCTTTCGTTGAAAATATTAAACTCTGGTTGAAAATATTTTTGCTAAATAATTTATCATTTTTAGTAACAAATTTTATTATAAGGTTATTAAAGCTACTTAAAAACATAATGATAGACTACATAAACCTGTTTTATTAAAAAAAAATTGTTTTTTGAAAATTAATTTTTTCAGTGAAAAATTTAACGATTCCATGTTTGTTGGGAAAATGATCTTATCAGTTCGGAAATACAGTAATCTTGTTGATTATTCATCTTCTTACGTTTAAAATTAAATTGCTTAGTTGAAAATTTATCGTTCTCAATTAAAAATTTAGTAATTTCGTTAACTGAAGTGGGAAACTGTTTATTTTGTTATGGATGAACGCGTCGAATTGGATGAGCCATTAGCTAATTAGGCTTGTTGATATAAAGCGCTACATCTAGCGAGTACAATTTCTGGTGAGCATTCATCTCAATGCCAATAGAAAATTTTTTTCGTACATATACATAATATTTACTTACGCTAAAAGCATCTGCTACTGGCACATTTCAGCCTGTAATTAGTTTAAATAATAAAAAAAAAATTTAGTAATAAAAAAAGTTATTTTTAAGAACAAACAATGCAACAAACCGTCACTTACCTGTTCTCTGCTCACTCACATCACTCTTCTAGCCCGCCCCATTATCATAATCTCTATTTACTATCCCACTATCCCAATATCACCACTATCATACTCTTCTCACTATCCCTACTACTTCTTCTACAACCACTATCCCTGCTATCCTACTGCCCCACCCACCTCCACCACCCCCACTGCCCATACTATCCCCACTATCCCCACTATCCCCACTATCCCCACTATCACATTATCACACTATCCATAATATCATACTATCCTCAATATCCCTACTACTACTTCTACCCTCACTATGACCACTATCCCCACTATCCCCAATATCCCCACTATCGCTTCTATCCTTCACACTTTCTATAATTTTCCCTACTCCCACTAAACTTATGAAAAAATTACTACTACTCATTTCCCTCTTGTTGTTCCTACATTTTATACTTCCCTCCCCTCATTTCCTCTTATTTCCCTTTCCTCTTTTCTTAAATTTTCGAATAGAATAATTAAATTCACACTCACGAAAAGTAATTTTTTTACCGAAAAATGTAATTTTAGACCAAAAAGAAAAATTTGCAACCAAATAGTTAAAATTTCAACTAAAACATAATAATTTTTAACAGAATACTGGAATTTTCGACTATAAAAGATCAACTTTCTATCAATTAGTTGAATTTTCAACGAAGAATATAACTTTTCAAGAGGAAATGGAATAACTATTGTTTCATTTTCAAAAATACTACACCTCAAGAAACAATTTTATTTTTTGAATTTCTAATGAAATTAAATTTCATTATGAACCAAACAATACGATTTTTATCTAAAAATGATGAATTCTCCACCAAACGAGATGAATTTTCAACGAAAATGGATCTGAGAATGGAATAATTAAGTTCACACTCACAAAAAGTAATTTTTTACCAAAAAATGAAATTTTGGACCAAAAGGACGAGTTTTCACTCAAATAGTTGAATTTTTAACTAAGACAGAAAAAATTTTAACAAAATTTTGAAATTTTCAACTATAAAATAGCAATTTTCTACCAATTAGTTAAATTTTTTACGAAAAATACAGTTTTGCAACAAAAAATGGAATATTTATTCTTTCATTATGAAAAGTAATTTTTACTAAAAAACAATTTTTGTTGTTGAATTTTTGATATAAATAAATTTCATTTGGCACCAAATAATATGATTTTTAACTAAAACTGATGAATTCTTCACCAAAAATATTTTGATTTTTAACCACAGAGATCAATTTTCTACCAAAAGAGATAAATTTTCAACTAAAATTATGAATCTTGAAATTGAATAATTAAATTTGAACTAAAAAAAATTAATTTTCTAACAAAATCAGCAAATTTTAGACCAAAAAGACGAATTGTCAACCAAAGATTTAAAATTTCAAATAAACTAAATTATTGTCAAAAAATAATAGAGTTTCCAATTATAAAAGATAAATTTTTTAATAAATAGTGGAATTTTCAAAGAAAAAATATCAGTTTTGAACAAACAATGGAATAATTATTTTTCACTTTAAAATTAATGTTAATCAACAAAAATTCAACAAAATAGTTTAGTTTTTAAGAAAAACAACAACAATATTTTTTAACAAAGGATTTGATCTTTGAACAAGTAGTTGAAATTTCAACAAAACATTTAAATTTTAAACTTATTTAACTGAAAAAGATTAATTTTTAACTGAAATATTAAATTTAAACTAAGAAAGATAAATTTACTATTAAAAAGGATAAATTCTCAATCAAAAACTAAAAGTTAATGTTTTAGTTAAAAATAATGTTTAACAAAAAAAAAGGACGCGAGAAAATAATTATATTTTTAAACAAGAAACTGAATCTTCAACAAAACAGTCGAATTTCCATCCAAAAAGAACGACTTTCTAAAAAATTGTTGAATTTAAAAAAAAGGAAATTAAATTTTTAAACAAACTCTTTTTAACCAAAGTTCAACATTTCAACCTGGCAGACCAATTTTAAATCAAATAGCCGAATTTTAACTAAAAACATAAATTTTCTATAAAATAGATTAATTTTCAAATAAAAAAATTTCTAATAAAAAATGGAATCAGTACTGTCTTACTCAAAAAATTAATGTTTAACAACAAAAATTTTCAACAAAAAAATTAATTTTCCACCACTGAAGCAAATTTTGGACCAAAAAGAGCAAGTGTCAACAAAAAAAGTTGAAATTTCAAACAAACCTTAACAATTGTCAAAAGAGTGATTACATTTTCCAATATAAAAAAAGAATTTTACACCAAGTAATTAAGTTTTTAACGAAGAAAAAATTATATAAGCAAAAATGGAATAATTATTATTGTTTAAGTTAAAATATTAATGCTTACCAAAAATTTCAATAAAATAGTTCGATTTCTGATAAAAACAAAAATTTCTAACAAAGGATTTGATTTTCAAACAAGCAGTTAAGTTTTCATCAGAACAGTTAAATTTCCAACCAAAAAGACAAAGTTTTAACCAAAAATGATTATTTTTAACCAAGTAGAGGATTTATTAATTTAAAAAAATACATTTTTATCAAAATATTGAATTTTTTACTAAGAAAGATAAATTTTCTACTTCAAAAGATAAATTTTCAACCAAAATAGAAAAAGTTAATGTTTTAGTTAAAAATAATGTTTAATAAAAAAAAGTTTCTGAAAAAATAATTATATTTTTAAAGAAGTAAATGAACATTAAAAAAACTGATGAATTTTCAGCCAAGAAAAATAAGTTTCTAACAAAATGATTAAAATTTTAAAAAAAATTATTTAAATATTTATCCAAAAATAATAAATTATCAACCGGACAGACAAATTTTCAACCAAATAGAGGAATTTTCAACTTAAAAGATCAATTTTCTACAAAATAGTTTAATTTTCAAATAAAACAGATTTTTAAATTAAAAATGAAGTATTTAATGTCTTACTTACAAAATTAATGTTTAACAACAAAAATTTTCAAAAAAAATTTTAATCTGTAACAAAAAAAATCATTTTTAACAAGGGAGTTCAACTTGCATGCAGCTATCTGTATTTTTTTAAAACTTCTTATAGTGTTTCATAAGATTGATGTTTTTCATAAAAATTTAGGAATTTCTTAATTTTGATCCAATTTTATGATAAAATTTATCAACTGCTCGTCATGCTAAAAATCGAGTACCTGAAAAAAGTTTTCTATGATTGTAAAAGTTCTAATGTAATATCTATTATTTCTTATAAAGAAAATTACAAAGAATATATATTTTTTTAATCGAGCTTTTTTCATTGTTTTTTCTTTTTTCACGCCAAAAATCAGGTCTCTGGAAAAAATTCTATTAATTTAAAGAATTATAATAATATCACCATTAACACCCTGGGAAATAAAACATTATTCTTCATGTAAAGAGTCATAACTTACGAAAACTAATTACTTAAATAATATTTTTTGGAACTAACTTTCTCCTTAAAATGGTTTAATTTTCGTATATGTGATGTCGAACGACGAAATCAGCTTCAGGGCGAAAAAATCCATCTTCCGTTTTTCATTTATTCTTAATTATGAAGATTTCCCCTACGAAGTAAAAAAAATCCCCATTGCTGTTCGTCCTCCTCTTTCTTTTATTTGCTTTTTCTCCTAAACTCATTTTCGGTCCTAAGGCTGCTTTATTCATAGTAAAAGTGTGCCCTTTTTAATCATTCATAAGAAACGATAGTAAGAAAAAATCCAATTACAAAAAAAATTTTAATTTAATTTAATTTTTTTTGTAATTTTTCAATTCAAAATACAGTGAAACTCTTCTATAGCGCCGATTTTGAGGCTGACGGTGGGTGAGGACTAACTCATTACAGCCCGTTCCGCTTTTGTTTTTTCACGGCTGAGTGCTCGCCTGAGTGACAACCCCAGACCCCGCGCACTCCGCGCAGCTCCTGTTACGCCAACATACGGCGTGGCCTCAATTCTTGGAAGGGCTATAGAAGGGAGGGCTATTAAAGAGTTTTACTGTATTAGGTTTTTTTTAATGATCCTGATTTGTAAGTAAATAATTAATAAAATTACATTATTGAAACAAATTACGAGCTAAAGTAGATTAAATTTTTTAAAACATATTTTAACATATTTTTCGTAGTCATTAATTTTTAAGTGCGTCGTATAAGCACCACAATATTGATTACATGCAGAATAAACCCACTTTATGAAAGCAAAATTAAGCACTTCAAATGGGTAGTCGTATGATGCTGTAGCAAGTAAAATTTTTGATTAGTTCGTTAAAGTTAAATTTATGAATTAATTTTTTTTTGTATGATAATAAAATAATTAATTCGTACATTTTTATTAATCTGACGTTCATAACAAAAATAAATTACAAGTCTAAATGGACAGATTTTAGAAATAATAGGAATTGCTTAAAAACTTACCTCGGAAGATGTCCCCCTTTCTAAGAAAATGATCCAGATTTATTCAAACTTACCTGTAACAGAAAGCCAGTAAAATACATTATTTATATTTAACCTTTATAATATAAACAATATCGAGATTTTCGACCAAGCTCGATAATAATAAAAATTATTAGCCAAAATAAGGAAAATGAAATGATTCTTTAAAAAAATAGGGGAATAATAGGGAAATTAATTATTAAGAAATAGTATAACTATGCAGGTACAAAGCATTTACCGACTGATGATAATTACCTAATGTCGGTAACTAAACATAGGACAGAACCTTGCTCGGTCGGTATGTAGTCCTCTACAGCTATAGCTATACTACTTTTAAACTAAAATTAACGTATAGACATAATATTTAATTCAATATCAAATTTTTTAGATTTTATTACGAAATATGAATGTTCAAATCAGTGGAATTTTTATAAGAAAAAAAAAATAATTTGTAACCAAACAGATGTACCTTTACCTATAAAGATACATCTTCTATCCAAATAGATCAATTTTCAAGCAAGAAAATTTTTTCATTCGAAGAATAAGAAAATATCAACCAAATTGTTGCATTTTCAAGTGAAAAAGTAGAATTTTTTTGCTAAAAAGTTGAATTTGCATGTCAAAAATATTAATTTTTTCCCAGAAATTTAATTTTGAACTAACTAGTCTAATTTGAAGTTTAAAACTATTTATTTTTAACCAGAAATTAAGAATTTAATTCTGCACTGAAAAAATTAATGTTCAACCCAAAAAATAAAATAATTTTCAACAGAATAGTTAAATTTCCCAAGGAATCTCTATTATCACCAGAGGATAAAATTAATTCTTAAAGTATTTTTTAGAATAAAGAAGGGAATGTATTTTTGAAAGAAATTAATTTTTAAAGTTAAATTTTCAACTAAAAATAGATCTTCAACTAATAAAATTAATTTTTAAGAAATAAGTTAAAGTTTTCACAAAGTGGATCGATTTTTAATCCCGGAAAAAAGAATTTTCTACCAAAAAGACAAATTTAAAAAAAAATACATTTTCAATGAATATGATGAATTTTTATCAAAGAAGATAAACTTTCAAACAAGCACTTGATGACTTTACAAAAAAAAAAATATTAATTTTTAAGGAAAAATATAATAGTTGATATTTGTAATTTAAAAAAAAATTGAATTATGAAAATTTATTTTTCTTATTAAAAATCAACTGTTTTGTTGAAAATAGGTTTTTTGTTAAAATTATATATTTTCGGGTTTAAATTTAACTGTTCAGTAGAAAAATCGCTTGTTTGGTTGAAGATTGACTTTTTAGTTGACAATTAATGCTTTTGGTTCCAAATTTAGTTAATCGTACGAAAGTCGAATTTGTTTGTAAAAATTAAATTTTGGATTGGAAATCTAATTATTTGGTTGGTAAATGCGCTCTTTTTGTTAAAATTAACTTTTTTAACCTGAAATATAACTATTTCATTTTTGACTAAGAACTAATCTTTTTAGTTAAAAATTCAACTGCAGGGATCAAAATTGATCTTTTTTAATTGGAAATTCAGCTTTATGGTTAAAAAATAAACTTTTTTGGTAGAAAATCCAATTATTTTTGTAAAATGAACATTCGTGGTAAAAAATAACGTTTTGTTGTTATTCTTTTGTTGAAATTTGTTTTTGGTTTCAAAATTTATCTTTTTTGGTTAAAAATCTAACAATTTGGTTAAAAATTAATCTTTTCGGTTCTAAAAATCAGCTATTTTGTAAAAAATGTATGTTTTTTGACAAAAATAATCTGACTGATTTCAAAATTTAAATATATGGTAGAAAATTAAGTTTTATATCTGAAACTTTAATTGTTCGAGTTCAAAATGCAATTCTTTTGTTAAACATTTCATATCTTTGGTTAAAAGTTTAAGTAATCATGGTTAAAAGTTAATTTTTTTTAATCGTCTATTATTAATTTGGTTGTTAAAAGTGCATCTACTCAGTTTTGAAAGTTTGGTTGGAAATTAGATTTTTCGTTTTAATTCGACAATTTTTCGGATATTAATTTTTTATTGAAAATTTTATTAACATAGCTTAGTTCATAATTATTCAGTTTTAGTTTAAAATATTATTATTAATTCAAAAATTAAATTACTTTTGTTGAAAATTTAACCACGTGGTTCAGAAGTCAATTTTTTTTTTGAAAATTTAACCATCTGATTGAAAATGTATTTTTCTTAGTTGAAAATTCATTTATTTGGTAAAAAATGAATTTTTTCATTTGAAAATTTAAGTATTCCATTTGAAAATGTATAATTTCAGTTGAAAATTCGACTCTTTTGGTTGAAGTTTCTAATTTTTTATTAAAAAACCAACTATTTATGGTATAAAGTTAATTCTTTTGGGTTGAATAGTCTATTATTACATTTTTTTATAAATCTATTCTTTTATACTGAGAAATTAAAATCTATTTATTTGATTCAAAATTCATATATTTAGTGCAAAATTAATTATTTTAACTGAAAATTTATATTTTTTTTAGTTAAAAATTAAACTATTTTTGTTAGAAAGTAATTCTTTTTTATTGAAAATATTATCATAAAAACTTTTTGAATTTTGTTGGAAAATTGAAAAATTCTAATTTTGATCGCACGAAAAATAAGTAAAAATAAAAAAATCGATATTGCGCTAAAATAAAATGAATAGACAAAAGTTGCTCTACCGACAGTGAGCTAGAAATTTGCCATCAATAATTTTTTTAAATCACGCGTATTTTTTGTTTTAATTGTAAATAATAAAATTAAAAATAAAGAATACAATTTTTGCAAAAACGAGAAAAAAGACGAGAAAAGTTGTTCAACCAAGAAAGAACTTCTAATTTTGACAGGGTATTCATATAACTTTGAATAAATGAAAAGAAGAATAAATTTTAAAAAATTTATTCCGTTTATGTAATATTCTAGATTAAAAATGTTACAAGTTTAATATCCTGGTATTTCAATTTTAAATACTAATTTAATAAAACATAATATAATATTATTATAAGTAACTTTTTCCTTTGTTTTTATATTTCTTTTTTTTCAGTTGCTTCCTTTTCAAGATTATTTTTCAGTTATAGATTTGATTTTCAGATTGAAAATTTAAAAATTTTATTTGAAAAATTATCCATTTATAAGAAAAATCCACTGTCTTGTTGAAAATTTGTCTCTCATGGTTGAAAATTAATCTGTTTTTTTTTTTAATCGGTTTATTTTAAATTTTTCTTTTTTTTATGAAAATGGCATTTTTCTTCCATGAAAATTCAACTATTTTGTGGAAAATTCATACTTTTCGGTAAAAAATTTTAATTTTTTTTAGAAATTTTTCTTGATGTTAAAAATTCATTTCATAGTGTTTAAATTCCAACAAAATTTTTATTTTTCAAAAATTGAGCTATTTTTTAGAAAACTCCCCTTTCTATTTGAAAGATTGATCTATTTTATTAGAAATTTAATCTGCCTTAGATAAAAATGCAACTTTTTGATTGAAAATTCAACAATTTTGTTAAAAACTCATTCTTTTTTAAACTTCATAGTTTGAGATCGAAAAGTCAAACTAAAATCTTTTTTAGGTGAAAATTCAAGAATCTTTAAAAAAAATTTCTTTTGATTAAAAACATTAATCAATTTTAGTAAAAATTTCTGTTTTTTTAATTGTTAAAAATCTAAGAATTTTGTTTAAAATAATTTTTTTTCTGGAAGTTCATATTTTCTGGTTGAAAAGTCAATTTTTTATAGAAAATATTAACTATTACACTTTTTTGAGAATTCATCTTTTTAGGTGAAAACTTAAATTTGGTTAGAAAGTAATTTTTTTTTTGAAACTCATATTTTGAGGACGAAAAGTCACACGAAAATTTTTTTTGGATTAAAATTCAACAGTTTGAAAAAAATTATTTTTTAATTTAAAAATTAATCCATTTAAGGAGAAAACACATCTTTCTTGGATTGTTTCAAAATTAGATATTTTGTTAAAAATTAGGTTCTTTCTGAAAGTTCATATTTTTTGGTTAAAAATTTAATTTTGTACCGTGAATTCGTCTTTTGACTTAAAGTGTTAACAATTCATATGGCATTTTTCAATTTCATGACTGAAAAATATTTATTTTTTAACTGTCTTTTTAGTTTCAAATTTCAATATTTTTTTTTAATCTTTCTATTTAAAAAATTCATTTATTTTAGTAAATATTGCATTTTCTTCAATAAAAATCCATAAAATTTATATCATATTGTTAAAAACTCAACGAAATTCTTTTTCGAATAAAAATTTATTTATGTTTTAAAAAACTCATTTTTTTATTAGAAAATTAATCTATTTTTTTATAAATTTTATCTGCCTCAAATAAAAGTGCAATCATTTGATTGAAAATTTCATCAAAATTGTTAAAAGTCATGCCTTTTCGTTAAAAATTTAATTGTTTTTTTTTTCTAAATTCTTATTTTTTTTAAAGTCAACTATTTTAGTAGAAAACTTACTTCTTTATTAAAACTCATATTTTGATATTTAAAGTCAAACTAAAATATTGTTTAGATGAAAATTGTACTTTTTTTTTAATTTGTCTATTTTAAACATTAATTTATTATGGTACAAATTGCATTTACCTTTGATAAAAATGCAACTGTTTTATTAAGAAATCGTCTTTTTGGGTTGAAAATTGAAACATTATCGTAGAAAATTTACTTTTTGTTCAAAATTAATTTCATAGTCTAAAAAACTCAATAAAAATCTTTTTTGGATAAAAATTTAAATCTTTTTCTCGAAAACTCGTCTTTTTAATATAAAATTCATTAATTTTATTGCAAATTTCATCTATCTTAGATACAAATGTAACCGTTTGATTAAAAATTTTATTAATTTTGTTAAAAAGTCATGCTTTTTAGTTGAAAATACAATTTTTTGTTTTTCGGTTAAGAAGTCATCTATTTTCGTGAAAAATTTCCTTCTTGTCTAAAACTCATATTTTGGTATTAAAAATTCAAAATAAAATGTTTCTTTAATGAAAATTTAACAATTTTTTAAAAAATTGCCTTTTTAATTAAAAAATTAATCTATGCTAGTAGAAATTGCATTTTTCTTGGATTGGTTAAAAATTGAAGTATTTTGTTATTTTCTGATTATATAATATTATAATACTTTTTCAATGAAAATTCAACATTTTTTAAAAAATTTCCTTTTTAATTAAAAAATTAATCTGTCTTAGCTAAAAATCGAAGTATTTTGTTCAAAATTAGTTTTTTCGGAAAGTTAATATTTTCTGGTTGAAGATTCAATTTTGTACAAAAAATTCGTCTTCACGTTTGAATGTTTGACAAATTAGATGATTTTTTTCTTGCATGACTGAAAAATCTTTACTTCTTAAAATCTTTGTCTTTTTGGTTTCGAAATTCATTTTTTAGATGAAATTTCATTTATTTGTGGTTTAAATATTAAATTTCTTTTGTATTTACCTTTTTAGGTAAGAAATTCAATGATTTTGTTAAAAATTTAATTATTTTGTTAAAAATTCTAGTATTATGTTGAAAAGTTGTCTTATATAGAAAAAATCTTTTGTTTTTTACCATAAATAAATAAATTTGAATATTTTAATTTTGTATTTGAAATATTGTTTCATTCAGTTCGTAAAAGATCTTATATTGAAAATATTAAAAGATTCAAATGCTAGTATTTTAATAATAATCATCAGGGTAAAAAAAATTGGCGAAGAAAAAAGCAGGGCCTATTGCAAAGCATGTATTATCATAAATAAAAAAATTTTCCAATAATTTAAAGTCCCATATCTTATTATTTATACAAAACCATCAAATACGTACAAAAAGAGGGATGGGGAGGAGAAATATTTTGTTAGGATTCGTTACAGACTTTAACTTAATATAATATAATAATAATTTAATAAAATTAATAATAATGCTTTTTTAACATTATATAATAATAATTATTATTAATAACATTGAAATTAAATTTTGATAGCAAAATCGATACATCAATTTAATTTATTAAAAATATTATCAAATTAAATATTACAAACAACTTTATGGATTTTGAGTAAAAATGTAACTGTGCGCGCGTATGATAGTCTATTATTTAGGAATCAATATTTTCGCATGGCAAGCTGGTGCTTCTCGAAGTTTAAAATAAGTGAAGTATTCTGTTTGACCGACGAAAGTAAATTGAAAATTTCCTTACGGAGAGTTTTCAGAAGTCACCCTTATCCAATTGTCGATAAAACAGAAAACTGTAAAAGCTCTCTGAAAGTAGTACTTTCCTACAGTCGCTTGTTTCATATTGTTTCCTTATTTTAAAAGCAGAGTGCAGTGGATGTTTATTTGGCTCGTAAAAATTTCCGAGCGGAAGCAATTTCTTAAGGGCTGTCATGTTTTCGCTAACAGTTTGTTTATTTAGATTTTTTCAGCGGCTTTTATTACCACAGAGAGCGCATTCAATCAAAAATACCTATACGCTCTTTTTTAATGAATTAGGACGAATGGAAAATCTCAAAAAATAAAATTTCCAACAATCTAAAATTACGGTAAAAAAATTGTAATAGAAAATTCAAGAAATTATAAAATAGCAAAAAAAAATAAATGAAAATCTTGAATTGAAAAATTTCGAAATTACACAATACCTGATCCTTTAAGATTGATTTTCAAGAAAAAGAAATTATATATTTTTTAATAGGGTTGCATTTATAACAAAAAAGTTTATTTACAATTAATAAAGATTATTTTTTAATCAAAAAATATTAATTTTTAACTAATAAAAGTAAAATTTGAACTTACAAAGGCTAATTTTCAAGTAAAGCAAGCAAAGTTTAACAAAATGGTTTAATTTTTAACCAAAAAATGTAATACCTAAGCCATGAGTTCAACTTTATAAAAAGGAGTTGAACTTTTGACCCAAAAGAATGAATTTTCTACCAAATCTTTGAATTTGAACCCAAAAATATGCATTTTTAACTAAAAAGTTTAGCTCTAGCCAAATAGTCCATTTTTCTACCAAAATTTAAATAAATAATTCTTGTTAAATGAAGTTAGTATTGTTACAATTTTGAAATCAATATAAAAAATTGAAAATTTATCAATGCTTAAGACTCCAAGCTGAAATATATTTTACTTTTAAACAAAGTAGTTTAATTTTTCAATCAAAAGATACGAATTTTCAACCCAAAGACGATTTTTCATACCCGAAAGAATAATTTTCAATCAAAGAGTATTCAAGGACCCAATGGAATACACAAAAATCACGGAATTCAAGAAATTCATGGAATTAAAGGAATTTGCGAGAATTTGTGGAATTAATGAAATTTACGGAATTACGTAATGGAATTCGAGGAATTCATGGAATTTCAGAAATGTTCGGAATTCATGGAATTTCAGAAATATTTGGAATTCATTTAGTTGATGGAATTCACGGAATTTATGGAATTCACGATATTTATGGGATCTATGTAATTCCCGAAATGCACGAAATTCATGGAATTCGCGGAATACGCTTAATTGATGGAATTCACAGAATTTCTGGAATTCATGGAATTAATGGAATTTTAAGATAATCATGAAATCCATGGAATTTACGGGACTTACGAAATTAACGAAATTCGTCAAATAAGGAATTCAATGAATTCAAAGAATGTACGGAATTCACAGAATACTCTTACTGCACGGAATTCACAGAAGACTCTTACTTTACGGAATTCACAGAATTCATAGAATTCACGGAATTCAAGGAATTCACGGTATTCACGGTATTCACGGTATTCAAGGAATTCTCGGAATTCAAGGAATTTACGAGATTGACTGTAATCACGGAATTGACAAAAATCCCGAAAAATAAAATTTTCAACAATCTAACATTCCGGGAAAAAAATTCGTAAAAGAAAATTCAAGAAACTATAAAATTGCAAAAAAAAATAACAATCTTGAATTGGAAAATGGCGAAATTATAAAATACCTGACCTTTTAAAATTGATTTTCTATCAAAAAAAATTTTTTTTGATGAGGTGAAAAAAGCTCATTTTCAAGAAAAAAAAGAAAAATGTAACAAAATGTTAAAAATTTTAAGCAAAAAATGTAATGCCTAACCCACGAGTTCAACTTTTAAAAATTTATTTGAACCTCTGACCCAACAGAACGAATTTTCTACAAAACCTTTGAATTTTAACCAGAAAATATGAATTTTTAACGAAAAAGTTTATTTTTAACCAAATAGTTAATTTTTCTACCAGAATTTAAATGAAAAATTGTTATTGAATAAAAATAGTATTGATATAATATTAAAATCTATGTAGAAAATAGCTGAAGTATATTTCACTTTTAAACAAAGTAGTTCAATTTTTCAATGAAACACGAATTTTCAACCTAAAGACGATTTTTTAACCCCGAAAGTGAATTTTCAATGAATTAATTGAATAAATAAAAATTTCAAAAACGGAGATAGACTTTTTACAAAAAAGTTAAATTTTTTACAAAAATTTTGTCGTAACCAATAAGTTGATTTTTCCACCAAATTATTTTTTTAAAATATTAGAAAAAATATAATTCTAGGTTTTTGAACTAAAAGGAATTGTTTATCAACAACAAAGCGTCAGGAATTTTCCACCAGTACAGTAAATATTCACTTAAAAAATTAATTTTCTACCAAATAGGCGTATTTCATATTAGATAGTTGACTTTTCAACTAAACAAGACGAAATTTTAACCAAATAGTTCAAACAAATAGTTGAATTTTCATCCAAAAAAATTTAAGCAAAAAATTAATTTTTATAATTAATTTTCAACTAAAAAGAATAAATTTTTAACAAAATCAAAATAAACTTTTAAGCAAAAAATGTAACGTTCAACCAAGCTGTTCAACTTTTAAATAATTAGTTGAATTTTACACCTAAGAAGAAATGTTTTTTACAAAACTGTCAAATTTTAACTCGAAAATGACAATTTGAAAAAAAAATTATTTTAAATCAAATAGTTAAATTTTCTACCAATATAGTCCAACTTTCAATTTGAAAAGCACTATTTTCAACATAATCGTAGATTGCAATAAAAAAGGGGAATTTTTAAACAAATACTGGAATTTTCAACCCAAAATATGAAATTTCTATAAGAAGAAAAATAATAATTTTTAGCTGAATATATTTTTTTTAACCAAAGAAATGAATTTTCAACAAGAAATACAATAGTTAAATTTTCATTTCATTTGAATAATATAAGTTCAAACCAAAAATATTCATTTTCAACAAATAAGTTATTTTTTGAACCAAAAAGACGAATTTTAACAAAACAGTTGAATTTGGAACCAAAAAGATTGACTTTAAAAAAAAAGTAGTTGAATTTTCAACACAATAATACAATTTGCAACCAAATAATAAAATTTAAAATAAAAAAATATTAATTAACACGATAAATTCTCAACAAAATAGTTGAATCCATAACAAAAACAGAATAATAAATGGTTGAATTTTTAGCTACAAAAGATTAAATTTCTACTACTATGGTTTTATAAATTCATGTAAAAGATGTAAATATTTTGATTTCTGATTTTAATTTTCTGTTCATTTTTATCATTTATACAATTTTCGAATAACTCTTTTTTAGTTAAAAATTTGTAAAACTCAAAATTTCGCTAAATTGGAATCTGAAATAATGTATTCAACAAAGCCATGTAACAAAAATGATTTTCTATTACTATTAAAAATATTAAAAAACAAAATATCATTCAAAAACTTTAGTGCACGATATGTTGATTTAATATAAAAAAAAAATTTTGTAAAATAGTATTTGTACAAGATCATCAAAATTTAATACCTACAATCTACGAAATCAGATTCCGATCCGAATCTCAGTTTTCAATATGAAAATGAAGAGAATGTTTAAATAAATTTTAATGAAAAAAGCGGCGTGTCAAAATATATTGCTAAACAATCGAAACGTGTTTACGAATAATTAAAAAAATTTAATTTAAATGTTCATTTCGCGAACAGCTATGTAAATCAGCGCATCAAAAAACATAGCTAAATCATTGAAACATTACCTATAATTTTCTTAATAATATTCTGATCCGATACTCAGTAACATAATAAAATTCATTAAACATATATTTTTATTAAAAGGCTTGAATAATTTATAAAAACAACAGCTTACTAAAATACGTCGCTAAATAATTAAAACATATTCACATTCAATTTTAAAAATTGAATTCAGATATTCATTTTACAACATTATAAAAATTTTAAAAAATCATATAATTGTAATACAGATAGGGTAAAAATCGATTAATTTTTATTGTACAAATAATAACAAATCACATCACACTAAAATAAATAATTAATTTTTTGCTAAATGGAGACAATTGAAATTTAATCTTTATGTCGTTTAATATTGTGAAAAAAAAACAATCAGCTAATAAGTGATTAATCAGTTTCCTATATATACAAACTCGTAAATTTGATTAGTAGCGCATGGGGGCGGAATCTTACATGGTCAAGTTAATGACGTGGTTTTTGTATTCTATGGCGACATCTTTCTTCAACGTATAAAATCAATCGAAATAAAAAATAGATTTCTACTTTTATCGATCGCCGATAACTATTAACGTTTTGTTTCTTTTTATTTCCACTTTCAATAACAGCTGTTATTTTTAATCAATTATTATCATGTATAAAACTCAAATTTGTTTATCATAATTCTTTAATCGTTACATTAAATTACTGAAGGTACTTTTCACCAGAATGTGGTTTATTCAATTTTACAGGAATAATAATTTAAAGTTTATCTTAAAATTGTATTGTTTAAAATAATCTGAACGATTATTAAATTGATAGATATATTGCGAAATCATTAAGTTTAATAATATTATTATATTAATTATAATTAAAATTTGGATTAAAATATAAAGTTATTATAAGGTAAATTACAAGCAAATAAATTTATTATATTAATGTTTTAATTATGTTAATGATTTAATGTTAAAAAGACTTGTTAGTTATGTATTAAAATTAAATAAAACTTTATTTTTATTTTAACATTATATAATCAAAATTTATTAAATATTTAATTTTGGCGCTATATTAATTCTAAATTTTGTTATGTCCCCATAGTTGAGAACTACTCTGAAGCAATTTGCCTCGAATAATTCCCCGTCTGTGTTTACAAAACATAAACCCAGGCTGGGAAAACCTTCTGGGTTAAATTGCTTTAGAGTGGCAATAAGACGAGCTTGCTTTCTCTCCATTAGTCAATGGAAGGAAGAGAGTCGTAAAATCACACCTGGCGCATCTGCGACGGAATGTTTCCCCGTCACGCGCCAGGCCTGTTAGCATGACTCACGCCGCGTCATCTTTCTCTCCTTTTCTCTCTCTCTTCCTTCTCGTTGGGAAAGCGACCAGCGGTCGCCAACCCAACGTGACCAATACGTTTAGTAAAGAAATCCCCGTTAAATTAAAGCGATAAATTACAATTTGTATATATTTTTTTTATTGGGGTTAGAAAACACAAGATTCCAATTCCTTATTTTCGTGTTAAAATTTTATAGTTAATTTAATTATAGTCGTTCGTATCTCTTTATGTCGGTTATTTTACTTTTAGATTTTTCAAATGTATTATTTCTTTGATCTCGTGTTTTAATTTTGGATTTCATCTCGAGTTCGTAAATTTTAAGTTTTCATTAAATTAACCGGCGATATCGAATAGTTTAAATTTAGGTTTTCTTCATAAATACATTCCTGTGAGATAAGTCCTTTTAATTTTACCGTTTGCAGTCCTTGTAAGTGTTATGCTGTATATTTTTTTTCTTGCTACTTATTATTAATTTGTACCTCTGCATGACAATTTGTATTTTCGCCGCACACGAAGCTCGCGCGACTTCGCCCGACACGCCATATTGTCGGTGGACAGTTCGGGTGCGCGCTCACCATGGTGATAGAAGGGATGGACCGGGCAGCCGACGCGCCCCTCCATCAGTGAAGCGAGTGGCCGAGAGGACCGCGCCAATCGCCGGCCGGCCCGCCTCTCGGCCATCGGACATAAAAGCGGGTGCGTGCAAGCGAAGGCACGCACTTCTATTCGGGCTTCCAGCTGGGTAACCTCAGTCCCCTGGTCGCTTTCGGCTAACTTTTGTAAGCCACTTTTTGAGAATAAAGTGCCTTCGAGCCTAAACATAATTCCAGCTTGTTATCCTTTCTCTCTCGAGAAAAATCCTACTCTCGCACTTCTCTCTCCTTTCCTCTTTCCACTCACTCTGCCTCTCTCTCTCTTTTCTCTAGGGTCGGTACGCTCATTGCAGCCCCGCCCGAACTCTTTACTTTCTCTAGGGTCGGTAAGCTTTCCCACAGCCCCGCCCGAAATCTTTATACCTCTCTCTTTCTCTAGGGCCGGTAAGCTCCTTGCAGCCCCGCCCGCACTCTTTTACTTTCTCTAGTGTCGGTAACCTTTCTCGCAGCCCCGCCCGCAATCTTTCTTCCTTCCAGATGTCAGTACGCTCTTAGCAGCCCCGCCTCGCCACCTTTTCCCTATGGGTCGGTACGCTCTCCGCAGCCCCTCCCGCTCTCCTATCTTACGCTTTCCCGCCACCCTGCTCCTCCTCGCCAGACGTATGCCTGGCAAATCTAGGAATCCTCGTCCCGGTAAGCGCACCCTACTTCGTCGACGCTTGGCTGCGCTCCGAGACGCCCTCCAAGCATCCGGTTTCCCTCCCATAGAGGACCTACGGCCTTCCTCCTCCGCCTCTAAAGGCACTCCCAAGGCTATCGTTCGATCGGTAGTCCTCCTTCCCGATTCCCTGAAATTCCACTTTGTCCGGCCCTCGACCTCTTCCGCCGCTTCTTCGGGCCGTCTGGATTACTCCGGGCGTTACGAAGCTCCGGCACCTCGTACTCCCGGCAAGCGCTTTCGCCCGGCCGACAGCGATGATGACAATGTCATCATCGTAGACGAGGATGAGCTTCTGCGCTCGCCTCAAGCGCCGGTGAAGCTACCTTGTCGGGAAGCCTAGACGCGGCCAACCAGGGCCAAATGACGACGGGGTTTCACCCCTAAAAAAAAAAAGAAAACGAAGACCCCTCGCCTACTGCTGCCACCACCAACCAGCCGCAGAAACCCGGCGCAGTCCATAGCCCAGCTGGACGCCTTCCTGAGGACGAACAACCGGACCTTGTCCGTACGAGGAGAGACCCAGCCCCGGAAAGCCTAAGCCGCGATAAAGCAGCCTCTGCCCAGGAGGGCCTGGCCATCCACAATCTCCTTTCCAATATTCACCGCCACAACTTTAGATCAAGTCGGGACAACCACACGCCCGGCTTGTATCAATTTGACATAATTGAGTCATTGACAAAATATGTTTTTTTTACATTTTAGTTATAATAATAATAATAATATTTGCATGATTTATATAATTGCAAATTACAGAGCTTAATAATATGATGTTATAAATAGCTTATAATTTTTACAATAATATTATATTCATATTTCATATTTTAAAATTATTTAAAAATTTTAAATTAAATATAATTTCAATAAATTTTACATTGGTTTATTCAATGTTCTAGGAATAATTTTTTAATTTTTTTCTTAAAATCTAATTTTGTTAAATAATGTAAATATTATTAAATTAATAGATATATTTTGAAACCATCAGGTTTAATGATATTATAATATAAATTAAAATTTAATAATAAAAAATAAAATATCAAAGTACATAAAGATTGGATTTAAATTGTTTAATATTTATTAATATAAATATATCATTTCCTCTCAGATTATGTAATTCAATATTAGCTGTTACTTTTTTAATAAAATTTTCTTTTTTTCTTTTAAATACTTGTATTACAATTATATAATTTTTAATGGTGCCTCCGATATTGTGAAATGAGTATTTAAATTAAATTTTCTAAATTATATGTACACATATTTTAATTTTTTTTCAACTTAGTTAGAAAGCTTATTAATAAATTAAATGTAGAGAAATGCAGTTTCATGTTTAAAAAAAAATGTATTAACTTAAAATTATTTAAAGTGTTTGTGAGAATTATAGTTTAATGCTTCTTATTTTGTAAAATGACTAATTGATATAAGCTGAATATTTTTTAAATAAAATTTAATTGAATAAAAATTAAAATTTAGTACCTCAAATTTAAGTAAAATAAGTAACACATGAATTATTTACTTGTAGGTTATATAAGGGAACATTAAATACGATTTGAATATTAAAAGTTAATTTATATTTGCAATTATATTATTTCAATTAGATAATGTTACAAATGATTCTGATGTACTGAAATATGTATTTGCATTCAATTTTTCAAATCATATGGAAATACTTTTAATTTTTTTCTGAAATTAGTATCAAAAGTTACCAATAAAACAAATTTGCAAAAATGAATGTGATATTAAAAGAAAATGTACTAGATAAAAATTCAATTATAACTTTTTTTTAAATTAAGTATCTTATATTTTGCAATAATTTTTTCTTAACATTTTGCTACTATATTGAAATGCCAGAGTTTTTATGAAGAAAAAAAATGTTGTTTTTTTACATCTGGGTAATCTTTTTTTTTAAATTTTTCAAAGAGATAAGTCAAATAAAATTATAAAAAAACTTATTTTAAAAATTAGAACAATAGAAGCGTCTTATAATAATTTCGACAGATTTTGAGCTTAAATTTTTTAAAACAGTTATGGGAAAATTTTAAACAGTTAATATTTCATTTTGAAATAATAATTTTAAATTTAAAAGATTTTAAAATTGGTTAAAAAAAATATGTAAGATTTTAAGACAATTATTTTCAGATTACAAAACGTTTTTTATTATTTCATAAAATTAAAAAAAAGGGTTTACAATTTTTTAAAGCAACATCATGCCATAATATATGATTTTAGAACAAATTTGAGTAAATTTAAGAGATATGTAGAAGTTTTGAAATGATTAAAAAACAATGAAAAGTCATAACATATTTTAGGACTTTTTAAAAAATTCAGAATAATGACATAAATTCATTAGGTTCCCAAAACAATTTCTTTCGATTTTTTAATTTGAAAAATGAGGTTTAGGAGAAAATTCGAAAAGATTTTGAAACATCAAATATTTCCATAAATTTCGAAAAAGAGTAGAAGATTTAAGACCTATATGGGAAAGTATCACAAGTACTTAAATAAAATGACTTTGAAAGGTCTGAAGTGAAGAAATAAATGTTAATCAAGTTCCTACGAAAATTGGGGATTTTTTGAGGCAGCGTTTTACATTTGAAATAACTTTTCAAAATTTCAAGAAAAATTTCAGAAAGATAAAAATATTTTAAAGAATTTAAG
>NC_046663.1:9257928-9263563 GCF_010883055.1 Belonocnema kinseyi | reverse complement strand
AATTTTAAAAAGGCACGAACTTTCCTATTATTTTGTAAAATCCCGTAAAATATTATTTTTTTAATCTAGATTTTTTGTAGAAGAATCTGAAAAATTCAATAATCTTTCATAATTTTCGTCAAATTTGTAAGAAATTTTTGAAGATTTTGAGCTTAACTGTTTACATTTTAAACGATTTTTCAAAATTTCAACAAAAATTGGATTCATTTAAAAATATTTTCAGGATTTCAAGAGGCTTTGTATAGATTTAAAATATTTTAAACTTTGGAAGCATTTCCAAAAACTTAAGGAACATTTATCATTTTTTCTGAAATTATAAAAGCCCGAAATATCTTTCGAAAAGGAAAAAATTTTTCTAATAATTTGTAAAATCCTTTAAAATAAAAAATATATTTTTTAAATCTTCTACATTCTCCTAAAACTCATTGGACATTTCGGCGTGGATGACGCATATACATTAGGGTAACCAATACCTAATAATAAATTCATTTAAAATCATCAATAACAATACACCACGACACTTAAAATTGTCATCCATATTTAAATAAAATATTTGCTGGATTCAACCAATACCCGTCTGGAAATAACCCCATTTGGCCCTATTAAAAGTCGGGCACTAATCGGGGGCTAGTCGGGTTATTAATTTTGGCAAAGTACCTAGTCGGGGACTAATCGGGGACTAGTTGAGCTTTTTGTTGTCAAAATTTCATTTGGGGCCTGGTCGGTGGTTGGTCAAGGGCTAGTCGGGCCTTTTTGTTCCCTAATGATCTTGGGTGAATTGGAGCCCTTATAATATTTCAAAAAAGTTTATGGAGATTTCCATAAATAATAAGTATTTTGACAAACTTTTAGAGAACGTTCCACAATTTTTGGGGATTTTGGTTAATATTCCATGCTAATGTATTATCAAATGATCCCTACTAGTACCCGATCAGGCCCAGACTAGGATAAGTCGGGGCACCTGAATAGCTCCGGACTAATCTACCGTGATACTAATGGTCGGGGGCTAGTCAGATGACCCGACTAGCCCCCGACTTTAAGTGGGGTCGCATGGTCGGGAACCAGACTAATTCCCCATTTGAATTTCTATACGGAAAATCCCAACAGTAAACTATATTACAACACAAGTAATAGAAGTAAACTATAATATATATATTTAAAAATGAAATTAATTTATGTTGATACTTAACTTACTAAAGAAAAATCTCAATTCAACTTTCCATTTATTTCTATAGAAATGAATAGAAAGCTAATCTTCAGACTCTGGTCGGGAGCTAGTGAGGCTCTGGTCGGGTTATTCTTATGTTTTAGTTGTCGGCGAGGTCTTATCAAATAAGGTATTATCTAAAAAAGCGTTTTGATTTTTTTATTCTAAAACACTAAGAACATATTTAACAATAATATTACACCGTTTTTCGGAGAAAAGATTTATTAATGTTAAATTCATCACAAATATACTTAATAAATAATTATTAAGTTAATAATTTTGTACGAAAATCAACTTTTTATAAAAACAACGATCAAAATATTCAAAAAGACTTAATCTTATTTCTTGTAGTGTTTTTTAGAAAATTGCGAATTTCTAGGAACATTTGTAAATACCTTTGTATGGAATTTTAAGAAAATCCATATTGGAAAAGATACATATGGATGTAAGTGAAAAGTTTGCCGAAAGTCATAAGACTCTAAACTTGTACAGATGCTTATTTTTAAATTGATCTAAAAGGTTTGCCATATGTAAATAAAGTCTAATCCTTCATGTAGTTGAAATTGGAAAGAGAAAAAGTTTTTGATTAATCAGTAAAGAGTAGTATCCTAGTAGTAAACTATTAAGCACGGTACAGTTCAGATTTCGCTACCACCTTTATTTGAGTCTTGCGGTTCTGGACCAGTAGCTTTAAAGAAAATCCGCAAGGGCGCGCAGTGCCGCCTCTCGCGAAACAGAAACGACGCGTCGAGTGTTTAAGACAGCAGTCCACACGTAACAAAGCATAATTATCTTGAGCAGAGACTACCGTGACCAACATGGCGGTTCCTTCAGAGCGAAGCTCTTCCATTGCTACGTTCCAGCTGAAGTTTTTTTTAAAAATAATATTCCACAAAGTTTGGGGAATTTTAGTCACATAAGTTTATGCATTATTAAGCGTAGAATACGTTCCTTATTAAATCTTGGGTGAATTTGAGCACTTAGAAATATTTCAAAAAAGTTTATGGAGATTTCTGTAAATAATAATAAGTATTTTGACAAACTTTTAGGGGATGTTCCACAAATTTTAGGGAGTTTGGTTAATATTCCACGCGGATGAATTATCATATGACCCCTACTAGTACCCGATCAGGCCCCCACTGGGATAAGTCGGGTCACCTGACTAGCCCTCGACTAATCTACCGTGACGCTACTGGTCGGGGGCTAGTCAAATGACCGGACTAGCACCCGACTGTAAGTGAGGTCGAATGGTCGGGAACCAGACTAGTTCCTTATTGGGATTTCTACACGGATTATTGAGACAACGCATTTTGAGAATACTATTTTTTTGCTCAAGAATTTTTTGAATTATTTAAACAATGAAGAATTATTAATACAAACAATTTTTGCAGTCTGTTATGAATAGTTATTTTTGCAGATCCTAATAGTTAAAATAGATAATTTGTCAAATGAATTTCGGGTAATAAGCGTCTATGTACAATCGTATAAATTACGTTTATATACTGTACATGTTCTTAGATAAGGAAATACTCATTTATTAATACAGTTATACTGATTTATAGACAATACATTGTTTGAATAAATGAAATGATTTAAACAAATTAAAATGGGTGCAAAATTGCTAAATATCCTTTAGAAAAAATATTACGTTCAACATTCTTTAATTGTGTCATTATTTCCAGAAAAAATAACTTTACGATCTCATGGAGAAAAAATTGTTTAAACTAATAACAGTTGTTAAAATAATCACCAAATACGTTAAAAAAGAACTACTACACTTGACATTTATCAACTTTGTACGATTTATTCCAAAAGGTAATAACTTTTCACGATTTACAGAAGGAGGATAATTGTTCAGACAATTTAAATTTATTAAAAATATACTAGAAAACTCTTTAATTATCGAATAAAAAAAATCATGTTCAATTTTTTTTATACTGTCTTTAGCATGAATTTGATAGATAGCTGCTATTTTGCAGTTTTTCGGGCATTTACTGGGCACAATTTAAGGCGTTTGGATGTGTCAAAATTAAAAGCTAATAGATGGAGACTATTCCTTGAATACTCTTTAAGATAGGACAATACTTTAGTTCACAAAAAATGTATAACAAGTACTGCTTTTTCCAATTTTTTGAAAAATCGAGCTTTTTCCACTTAAAACACCATGTTAATTTCAAAAGCCTGAGGGCATTGGTTGACGTTAAAAAAAAATGCGAAATTTCTTTTTCAAGAACACAAACAAAATGGAGGGGGGGGGGGGTTCCCCCAAAAATCGAAAGTCGAATTTTTACAGGTATAAATTTGGACTCATTTTCCAACATCACAAGGATTAGAAAAAATTATTGTAATGCAGGTATTTTGAACAAAAAATCAATTTCATTATAGAAATAATAGTGAATAATTAATTACACAAAAGTAATTCAATTAGGAGTAATAAATTATTTTCCTTGAAACCTCAAAATAAATTTTACCTTATATAATGCTAAAAATTCTAAATATTAATAATCTTTTAAAATAATTCCATAAAAACCTAAAACATATTGACTTATAATTTTGAAGATGGAATTCATATAATTATTTCAAACCATCGAAAACATTTTTTAAATCATAAAATGGGAATACGGAAATTTTAAATATAAACTTTTATTATAAAAATTATATCCCATATTAAATAACATAACTTCAAAGTAAATAATAAATTGCTTTTTTGGTTAAACAATATTTAACTTTAATCTGTATGTAATTTAATATTGTAAACAAAATTAATCAGCCAACAATAATGAACTAGTCAATAACATAAAAAGCATTAAATCATTTTCATTAAATCATTCAAATCATTTTTATTTTACATATTTTTTTCTTTCTTAATTTACACTTTTGTATCTGTTGCTTGTGTTTAGTAATCAACTAATAACTAATTAATCACTTTACAATATAAAAACAAATAAAAAAATTATTTTTATTTAAAAATAGAAATTATTCTTATTTATATTACACTTTAAGAGTTCTTTGAATTATGAGGAATGAAGACAGTTGAATTCATATATAATCAAAATGTATTAAGTTATAAGTCGAAGTGTAGATTCAGGTTTTCTATCAAGTATAATTACGGTAGAGAAACTAAGATAGTGTATATCCGTAAACGGAGAAAAATTAATCCAGAAACTTTACCAAACTCAGTTGGGTAAACTTCATTTCTAGTTTGGAAAAACGAAATTCGGTAATACCTCATTCACAAACATGAAAGTGTGGCAAATTAATTCTGTCTACCGAACTGTGCTTTAATTATAAGTGTACTTGGTAGTTTAAATTTTAATAGAAATAATTATAAAATATATAAAACTTCAGATAAAGAATAATGAACAGTTGGATAAAACGCGGTCGAGGACTTGGTAGAAAATATAAGAGGGTTTACAGGAAAGTCACGAGAGAATCACTGATGCTCGATAAACTTTAATTACCAGTTTGGTAAACTCTAAGCTTTTGTAAGTAAAAGAGAACTTATATGCAATGAACAGCATACAACCTACATATACACATTAGTCAGTAACAGCCAATCAGAATAGAATTTCGTACACATACAAATACAAAATTTAGCTTAAACATTTACATTAAATTAAAATACATTACATATGATATACACACACGCTTTTAACAATAATCTCGACTATAAAGTTGAAGTATGAGTATGTCAGGGCCGTGCGAAAAATATCTGGGGCCCGTTTCAGCAAAATCTTTTATTTTAACATTTAATTGATGAGCGGGATTTTAAATTTATGTGAAGTGATTAAAAACATTGCATAATTTTATATTAAAAATTTTCTGACCTTAAAAGCCTACATTATTTAATTTCTAATGCTTTAAATGTTTGCATCGTTTACTTTTTTTTAAATCTTTTTGATGTAAGATATTTAATCCATTAAAATTGAGCATTAAAAACCTAAAAATCAAGTTTATATAAAATCTTTGAAATTAAATAAGGTTAGAATTTCCGGAATTAAATCGAATATAAAAGCTAATACGCTTTACCGGATTTATTAATTATATTGCATTAAAACTTATGTATACGAAAATATGAATAACACACATAACTTGAGAAAATTTTGAATATCTCTTCTTGAAATAAGTTTTTTTCAAGATTGGCAATTAAAGATAATTTAATTTTTAAGATGTACAATTTATCATGTAGTTTAGAATGTTTTTTTTACATAAATCAATTTTAGATACTCAAAATTTTACACTCTACAATATTAAATATGTATGAATAAAAATTCCGGGTAATTTCTAAGATCTAAACGTAAATTTTCAACTCTACGTCTTCCAAATTAAGGAAAGGGGGAGGGTCGGTAAGGCCGGTTTTTGGCCTAATTTATTTTTGGACCAAAAAATCTGAAAAAATCATGGTAGTATCTTATAAGTATCCCGAGT
>NC_046663.1:9249610-9257828 GCF_010883055.1 Belonocnema kinseyi | reverse complement strand
TTTACCGTTTTCTCTCGATTTGACCTTCCAATGACCTTGAACCTGACGCGATAAAAGTCAAAGGACGCCAGATTTGTATACGGCGACCCCGAAAACCATAGTGAACCCGAGTTAACCTCAGAATACATGTTTAAGAGTGTCAAATCTCTCGAAAATACAGTTGGTGGATAGTGGTGTTTCCTATATTTATAGGGGCGGTGTGGGTGGCTGGGGGGTGGAGGGTAGTCCGTTTAGCGTGCAATCGACTCGGGATACTTATTAGATACTACCATGATTTTTTCAGATTTTTTGGTCCAAAAATAAATTAGGCCAAAAACCGTCCTTACCGACCCTCCCCCTTTGTAATTTGTATCATAAAAATGAAAACTGTTTTAATGGTAATACTTACATCATTTTAAAAGTTTAATTTGAAGAATTTTCAATTTGAAAGATGCATAAATAAAAATTCTAAATCTAAATGATTTTTAAGGTAATAAGTAAAGTTTTAAATTCTAATTCTTCCACATTGAGTAACTACCAATTTGCAAAAAAAAAAAATGTAATCAATTTGTCTGAATAATTTTTGCTGATAATTAATTAAATTGATTTATTTTTCAATTTAATTAAATGGTGCCGAGTGTAAAGAATTTATTTTACTGAACAATGTTTTTCATTTCTTAAAAATAATAAATTTCCTCATAAATTAATTATGTCGGAAGAAAAAGCTAAAAATTTAGTAGGAAAACCTCTAACATCACAAAAACCACAAAAATGGCGGCACTGAGGTTTAAGTCAGGGGCGTCAACTTCGATTCTTGGTAATTAAATTTTTCATTTCCTACTTTAATGAAATGTTATTTTGTTTTGCAATTTTACAAACTAATATTTATTACTAAATACTAGACGAAAATGAGGACTATAAGTCTCCTGCAATTATTGTAAACGAAGTATGTATCTGATCGAAAAACGAAGTGCACCAATGCATTCCTCTTGAAAATATCTATTTGCGCATTTTTTACTTTTTTTTATACTCTCTTATTTTGCACCAGTGAAAAGTTCACTATTTCAATCAGTAGTTATTATTTTTACTGAAAAATCAGTGACTTTTTCCATTTTCACTGGGCAATCAGTGAATGTTAGTAAAGCAGTACAAAAAAGTTGTCACTGAATTAAATCAGTGACATCAAAACGACTGGTTCTTCAGTGGTTTAATTCTACTGGTAAATTCAGTGGATTGGATAAAAAAGTTAATTATATTAAAAATAATTACATTTGGGTGTCATGTAAACACATTCTTAATTATTTATTGAATATGAAGACAGTAATACAAAGAACACTGATATACATATTCAAAATTTTACTCATTATTGTAAGTTATGTCGGAGTCGCCCTCAAACTATGCAAATCCGTCTGCGCCATTAAACGCATCAGAAGCGAATGCTAGGCAGGCTCCTTTGTATTATTGTTTTGCTCGTTTTTAATAGTTTCTATAGATGTTCTCAGTGTATAGTTTGAACCTTTTATTCTCATTGCTATGATAAATGATGGCTGACGTGTTTTCAGAAATACAGCTCAGAGATTTTGAAGGTAAGTATAAGAATAGTAACATAACCTCAAATATAAACAATAAGGAAATAGTTAATTTCTTTCAAAAAGCTGTTATTATTTCAAATTATAAAATTTTTATTTTTAGTGAAGAATTGATTTGTATTTTAGTCATTTGAAATAAGCGCGCTATCGACAGGCTGCAGATGCAACGCATGCGCACTGCAAAAATACCCGAGAAACGTAAATCTCTGTAACCACTTCGTATTCGGTTCCTTAAATCAAATTTTCAACGGGAACGTGGCTACGGCGTCGTTTTCACAATTGAATGCAGAAGAGCTTTCTGATAAATTAATATTGAGTGGAATAGATCTAGAGACTGTTAGGATACTCAAAGGTAATTTCACATTATTTCTGCAAAGTTCAGCAGATCAACGTAACCTCACTTTTTGTCTACGAAGGTACTAAAATTACACTACATAACACTGCTCGTATCCCATTTTAAAAATTGTTCTTTCACACACCACAACATTTAGGATAATGATTTAAGGAAAATTTGGGAAACCGGTTAATGATCTAAAATCCTCCAAAATGAGCAACATTCTAGATTGATACTTTGCGATTATATACTTTACCACACATAAATTATTGTTAGGAAATGACTCTCGATCTCTGGATATAACTTACAATTCATGAAATTCCAAAGGAGTAAAAAAATATAATCAAAATTGATTTTGTTGCATTTCGATAACAAGCAGTGTTTGACATTCCATGTTTTTTTTATAAACTATAAGCTTACTAAAACAAAGGTAATTTCTATCTAATCTCAATAAACAATAGCTCGGTTTTTTTTAAACTCTCTACAATTTGGTTGGTTCACTTTTATTTTCAAATATTTTTCCAGAATTTGTTAGACTAAAAAATTATCTGTAGTTTCTGAACCAATAGCTTCTCATGAAATTCAACCTGTGGATCTGTAAAAAAATTTTAAGTAAACAAAATGAGCAGCTGTTCATTCAGATTAGATAAAAATTTAGAATGTTTATTATGATTATAGAAAACGTAGAATGTCAAATAATTATTAACAGACCAACAAGTTTGACTCAAACTAATCTTTTCTAATATATGTATATTTCTGCTTGTTAAAAAATGCATCAAAATTAATGTTGGCTCTATTTATCATGCTTTTATAAAACCGTCCTTTAGTTTAAGGCGATATCAAGTGGCCAAAAGCCTAAAGTTAATTTGTAAAAGGAAAATAATTTGACCTGCTCAATGGAAGCATGAATAATGAATTTGATTTAAAACCATTTTTTTCATGCGAAGAAGGAGAAACTGTTTTCGATAAGAAGTACTAAATATTTGAAAACCTTAGCAGCAACTTTTCTTTTTACAAAATATCGATTTTCTCCACACCACATTGTGGACTCTAATTAATAATAAACATTAAGGAAATTGAGTTTGAGGTTATGTTAAGGGGTCAAAAGTCCCAATGTTAATTTGAAATATAAGAAAATGTGACATGCTAAATCTGAAACATAACCGGAATTTTTAAATGTTTTTATAAGTGGACACACGGATCATGAATTTGATTTAGGATCACTTTCTTTTAAAATGTGTAGAGGGGGAAATGGATTTCAATAAGAAGTACTGAATATTTTAAAACCTGAGTAGCAATTTTCACCTTTAGAAAATATCGATCTGCTCTGCATCACATTGTGGGCTCTAATGGTGCTTACATAAGACTCAGCTACGGGCATTTTGGTCGAGTTCGATTTTCGGTCCATTTTCACAGTCTATTTTAATAATCTTGGAAAAAGGTTTTGCTAGCAGGAAATGAGATAATTATGAAAATGATTTTAACTGTCAACAATAAAATGAATTACTGAATTTGTCTATAAAGATAATCTAAATTATTAATATATAAGAATGAAAACAATTTTAAAAATAAGGGATGACGTAAAATTATCAAAAATAAAATAAATGATTAAATTTGTATATGAATATGATTTAAGACATTAATATATAAGAATAAAAATAATAATAAAAATGAGAATTGAAGTAAAATAGCTAGTAATTAGGAAAATAATTAATTTCTTACGTTATTTTGAATTGTGTGAAATTTCTAAAATTGCGCAAAAAGAGTGAACATGGACCCAAAAAAAACCATTGAACACCGTTACCACTAGTTCACTCTTTTTTAGCAATTTTCGCAATTTCGCACAATTCAAAGTAACGTGAGAAATTAATTATTTTCCTAATTACTAGCTATTTTACTTTTATATTTACTTGACACTTTAAATCATATTCATATAAAAATGTAATCATTTATTTTATTTTTGATAATTTCACGTCATCCCTTATTTAAAATTTTTTTTATTTTTATATATTAATAATTTAAATTATCTTTAGAGACAAATTCAGTAACTTATTTTATTTTTAACAATTTAAATCATTTTGTTATACAAATGTCAAAATTACCGCCAGTAAAAGCATCTTCCAAATTTGTGAAAATTAACGGTGAACATCGACCGAAAATCGAACTCGAACAAAATGCTCGCAGCTGAGTCGTATTTTAGCACCATAATTAAAAATCAGCATTAATGAAATTGAGTTTGAATTCATATTAAGGGGTCAAAACTCGCAATGTTAATTTGGAATATGAGAATATTTTAAGGGCTAAATCTGAATAATAACCGGACATTTTTAATGGTTTTATAAGTGGAAACATGGATTAGGAACATGAGTTAGGACCACTTTTTTGTTTGAAATGTGAAGAAGAGGAAATCAATTTCAATAAGAAGTACTGAATATTTAAAAACCTGAGTAGCAACTTTTCCCTTAAAAAATATCGATCTTCTCTACATCACATTGTGGGCTCTAATTGAAAATCAACATTAAGGAAATTGTGTTTGAGGTCATGTTAAGAGGCCAAAGACCTATAATTATTTGGAATATAAGAATGTTTGACCTGCTCAATCTGAATGATAATCGGAATCTTTAAATAGTTCGATAAATGAACGGATGGATAATAATTTTAATTGAAGATCAGAATTTTTGTTTTGAAATGTGAAAAAGAAAAATAGATCCCAATAAGAAATAATAAATATGAATTCGTAGGTATATTACTTCTTTTCCTTTACGTTTAAGTTTCTAGAACTTACCCCAAAATCGAAATGTTCAGTTTTTTGCCTGTTAAAATCACAATTTCTTGAACATGGAAATAAAAACGGCCATTGTTTAAAAGCTTAGCTTATATTTCGTTCTAGGCATACTTGCTGCTTGATGAGACATGTCGAAGAAGGTAAAAAAATGGAACGAATAAAATCTTTTTATTGCAAAAAAGACGTAGAGGAGGGATGGACTGGGTACGTGCGACATTTGTGGTATGCTCATGGATTTACAATTAATAGAGGGGCTGGCTAAAAATAATTCGAATGTGCACAAGAAGGCCACCAAAGCCGTTTTACACTTTTTGGATCACTGCGGAATCACGTAAAGAAGACTCATTTTCGAAATGAAGGCGTTAATGCAAATATTGGCAGCGATCATCACGATAATGTTCGTCCTGAGCTTGATGTACATCACGAGATTCACCATGTTGATGGCAATCATGATGTAGTCCGCCACGAGAATTACAGCCTCAATTGTACGAATGATCGGAAGACTGCAAGCAAAACTTCAATGACGGGCAGCAACTTAAATGATGCCATGGACGAATTCAAACATGTTTTATTAACTACTGTCGAAGATTTGAAGAAAAAAGTCATAGACTACTTAAGAAACAATGAGATGCTTCTTAATCCGGGAACTCAGAGTTTACTAGATGATTTCGATTTAACGAATCCATTTGATGGCTTAAGATCTTTGAAAGAGCAAATCGAAGCTTCGAAAATGCATTGCAGTTACATCGACGGGAAAGAAATTCCTTTTGATGATAGATTCGATAATGTTATGGATACCGAATCTGCTACGACTGTGTCTATGTTTTTCAAAGAAACATACCAATACGTACCCATTATTGAAGTGCTGACCCTCGTAATGGAAAATCGTGAAATCAGAGAAGCTATTCAATCAGAGAGACGTTCCGAAGATGATATACTTTCTTCATCTGTCGACAGGAATAATTTTAAGCAACATTTGTTTTTTCAGCTGTACTTGCATGCTTTGAGGATACAGCTTGAATATGATGTTCTGGAAATCGTTGGTCCCCTTGGATCTCAAACCGGAGTTCATAAGCTGGAGGTTTTCTTTTACATAATTCAAAATCTTCCACCACATATGAATTCACAAACTGCTAATATTCACGTCTTGTGCTTATGCTATACAGAAGATGTGAAGAAATATGGGTTCGGTCGGGTCTTAAGAGACTTCATGAGAGATCTAAAGAAACTAGAGTCTGATGAAGGTGTGCCTATTGAACTAGATGGAGTAGACTTTGTCCTCCGCGCTAGTCTTGCAGCCTTTTGCGGAGATGCTCTTGCAGTTCACGAGATATTCGGACTTCGTGGACTATCTGCAAACAAATTTTGTAGAATGTGCCTTATTTCTCGAGAGCACTTCCATGCGGGAGACCTGAGAGCACGAGAAGAACGGACGGAAGAACTATTTCATACTCATATTAATCGCATTAAAAGAGCGGATACGGCAACTACTGCTGAGAATATAAAAATAGAAACTGGTGTAAATGACGAATGCACCTTGAATGAATCGAGATTTTTTCACATTGCAAACAACAAGATTTTCAACATAATGCGCGACTTTCTGGGTGGTATTGTACCTATGGTTCTGAAGTTGACAATACATCACGATGTATTTGTAATGCACTTTTTTGATTTAGCGTACTTGAATGGTAAAATTGCGCCATTCCAGTGTGGATTTACGGAGAAGAAAAACAAGCCATCACCAAATTTCACTGCCTCGAATACTAGGGACATCAACGATCATTCTTTGAGTCAAAAAGCCATGCAGACATGGTGCTTATTCAGAGTCTTTCCCTTTCTAATGACTGAAAAAGTTCTTAAAGGTGATCGCCCCATGGAGTTGATTGGGTTACTACTTCGTATTATGGACTTTGTTTTTGCTTCCAAAATAACAAAAAGTCTTCTGCCTTATTTAAATGACTCGATTAATGACTTATTTGAAGTCTTTCACAAATTGTTCCCTGAAGATAACTTTATCAACAAATTCCATCACCTGGTCCACTATACGGAATGCATAGCGTGGTCGAGACCCTTGAGTCTATACTGATGAATGAGGTTCGAAGGAAAGCATGCTACAATAAAGCAACAGGCTCAGGTGGTTAATGACTTCAAGAATTGTCCAAAAACTCTCCTTCGCGTCTGCCAATGTGCACAGAGAGCACAGTGGGGTGGACAGGATTTGAAAGTTTACTCTGCCACCAATCTGGGCGGAAAACCTGTACAAGTGGAAGATGCTCTCAGTAGGCAAGAACTGATTCTGCTTGGTTATGCAGATACAGATATTGTATTCAAAACTAGGTCTGCAAAGGTAAACTAAGTTGAGTTTCGAAATGAACAGCTTGTTTGTCTGGATGCACATGGCTCATCAGATGAGATAAACCTGCCACAATACGGAATTATAAAAGAAATAATAATTTTGAAGCAGAAAGAAGTCTATTTACGATGTGTGCATTGTGAAACCCTCTATTTCGATCCTGATTTGCATGCCTATGCTATTCAGCCTGGATTTCCGGACGATCCCGTTTTTTTTCTTTCGCTTTTAAATCTAGCTCATTACAAACCCATGTCCATGTGGACAGAAGCGACTTCTTGCGAATTATTTGCCAGTTTGCGTCACATTAATTTATAAGAATTACACGTGCGTATGATTTTTGCAGAGCAAGAATTTGACGGCGAGAGGTTTTTGGTGATCGCAGAAGAAGACTTGAAAAAAATGGGCGTAAAATTAGGACTAGCTAAAAAGCTTAAAAAGATAATCAACAAAAGCAGAAGCAAAGGAGTAAACATAATCAATCATAGCAGGGTGACAGTGAATAGTTTAAAATAAAAGTACATACAGAACGCAATACTGTCACTGCTTCTTTGAGGATTCACTAAATTTGGAATTCGATAATGGTAGAGGTGTGCTCCAGAAGTTTCATGAATTAAATCTTCCGATAGTAGACGAGCAAAATTTGCAACAAAATGCTCAGGCCAGACCGCCTTTCCTTGAAGATCAGCTGAACCCGAATCGAAGAGAACTTCCAGTATATTCAGTAAGTTTGGACATACAACGTTGAATTCTTTTTAATTCTGGTTTCCTGCATAATTTCAATCTATCTCTTCTCTTATTTCAGACACATGAAACTTTAACTGAAGCTGTACGAAATCATCCACAAGAAGCGGCTCTCCTAGATAAGCTTGCTCGGGATTCTTTCGGGGAAGATGATAGAACATGCTTGGTTCGTATACAAGTTTCGGACTTAGTTGCAGCGCATGACAATAACCAGTAAGTGCCCTTCATAAAGTTTTGATTCCCTACATATTTTCTAAGTCCTAACCTGTTTCATCCATATTATAAAAAGAAAATCTTTTTCCAAATTAGCTATCCCTCTACAGAGGCAAAAAGGTCTCTAGCCAAAGCGATTGTTAAAGAATTCCTAAGTTTGAGAGATAATATCACTACGCTTGGATGCGTAAGTTATTAGAACTTAGATTCTGACAAATTATGTG
>NC_046663.1:9246368-9249510 GCF_010883055.1 Belonocnema kinseyi | reverse complement strand
TCCTTGCTTGCTCAAAATTCGCTCGATAAACGAAACGCTGGAAGTTACAAAAGTCCGATTCGCGCCGAGCATCAGAACAAAATTATTAAAAATTTTTCAAATCTTTTATTTTGAATTCCTGTTCCTTTATGAATCGAAGGATACCCTAAGGTATATTTTCTGAAAATTTTATTCAAAAATTTCAAAAACTGACGTACAGAGCACGAGTTGAATTGAAAAACGGATTAAAATCGACTTTTTCAAAAAAGTAAGTTTTTTGGCTTTAATTTTTAAACTAAGAAAGTTACAACTTTTTGTCTTAAGAAAAAAAGATACGCAATCAAATTTTACATCCATATATATCTTTTGAAAATTAAAATTCGAAAATTTTTTCTAAAGCCTCCAGGGGACTTCGTTTTCGCACGAAAAAATTTTATGTGCCCTTATTGCATCCGGACCCACAATTATTAGCAAGAAATTTAATTGGTGAACTAAGAATCGCAGCAGTCTATTAATAAATAATTCAATTATATAAACAGAGTATTCTGATAAAAAACCTAAATTTTTTGGTGGGCAAAGGTATGAAGAAGGATACGATGGAGTGATGGTGAAAAAGTTTTAATTTACAATCAATTGTAAAAAAAATTTGTTACAAAAACGCTGGCGCTTCGCGCAACTTTGATCAATGCTGATTTGTAGAAAAAAGCTGAATTTGCACGTGAATCATTGGTTTATCATAGTGTAGGCGCAATTATCATGGACATTCTTATCTTAAAGAAATTTTTACAAAATATTCTAGCGCTTCGTACAAACTCAACAAATACTAAAATTTAATAATGAAATCTGATTTGAGAGCAAATCATGGTTTACCATTTCGTTTTAAGTTACTCGAAGTATTGTGCAAAGAAACGACTGAGCTCTTTGCAGGATCGTTATTTCTTTAATAGAAATAAGATTCTAAAAGATTGTAGGAAAATACCAATGAGAGCGCAAATTCTACGTTAGTGACGTAGTGTAACTTAAACAGCAAATCAAAGGCCGCGAATGGACGTGCCTTCTTGTCAAAATCTATAAGTAGACCATCGCCCACAATAAAATACTCATGCACTTTTTGACCAGTGGCGCAAATGATGTAGGGCTGTACAGCACCCTTTGAAGTATTTCGAAAATTCTCGACGGTTTTCAAAACGTCCCAATAAACTTTTACTATTTTCAGCTGCCTCGCCTTCGAACAAAAGTCGATATTCCTCGGTGATCTTATAAAAAAACAGTGATCAAAAAATAATTTGTTGTCCATATATGTAGTGAGAATAGTGAAAAATACATTATCATCTAAGTAAGATGCTTAGAATAATATCCGCAATTGACAGAGAAGTTAAATTCATTTGACGTAAATTGGTTATAAGTATTCAAATCAGCCTAATTTTACTCTTTTACGTTCATAATTTCAATGAGATGTGGCTAAATATGGCATGTTTTTAAAAAATCAAAATTAATATAAATTAGAAAAATTTAGCTCAATGCTCAACATTTTGTGACTAAACAGTCTATTGGCAACAAGTTTGTGCAAGACTTCTAATTATATATCCTTCGTATTGAAGTACCTAAATGGTTCTCACCATGTCTCCTTGAAAATCAAATAACCCCGGATACTTTTCTGCAATTTGACTAATTGTCGGACCGTCGCTAAGAATCCAATCTCGTCTGTTGGATAATGTTTCAAACAAACACGTTTTCATCTAAATTCTCTGACTGTCTAAGGGCAACGTACACTGCATGAATAATATCTGAAATATAAATAAATTATGGATGAATATGTCCCAATTGAATTCAATAACAATTTTTTGTATGAATACTGGAAAGTATGATATTATTGCTGAGAAAAAATTATACAAATTATTTTCAGGTAACTTTTCTTCTAAATCTTCTAAATCTCTTTTTGAATTATTTTCTTTTTTCGTCCCTGTGGCATTTACTTTGCCTTTACCATATTTTTTTTATGAGGTTTTAATTGCTTTCGAGAATTCCAAAGCCTGAACGCGATAAATCCTTGTGATGTTTTTCGATCAAAGAAGTGTTCCTGCAAATAAATTTAAATGAAACTCATTTATGTAGAGGACAGGTAAAAGAAATATATATTGTAACCAGCGGGTTACATCAGATAAGCCTCCACATAGGCAACCCCACATACCGTGTCGAAGGGACAGGCAAAGCATTGCATCTTCGCAGGGCAATGAAAGAGCGCAGACTCGTAGCCTGCCACTAAAACATTTTAGTGGAGCAGCGAGGTCCCTCGGATGGGGATTGACCCATAAATAGAGCAACTCTGCACAGATTCAGCAGTTGGGGTTTGCGTGGGTTACGCAACGGTTTTCTCTTAAGGACTAGCTATCCTCAAGAAACCTTAGCTTTGGAAACCTTAGCTTCTTACATGCAGACGGGAGTATACCTCTTCGCAACTAAGAAAGCGGCTAAATTCCAAATTAAATAACAAAATATTTTCTTGTGTTAGAATCTCGGAAAGAGCCCTATAATAAAAGTTTGTCTCTCGAGAAGAGAATTATTCTTAAGACTGGAAATATCCAGATTTCAACGTGTTATTTATTTCTGCCCTAATCCCTAATCCTGTCCCTTGCAACACAGGTAGGCGAGCACCTGCGGTCAGAAGAGCGTATTCCACCCAGACAACATTTATTGCGAAGTGTGCGACAAAGTGCAGGGCGTCAGCAAGATCCCTAATTATCGTTATATTTTTACACCTTTTGGGTGTTATTCGATAGGACGAGTTTGCGATTTTTATAGAGAGAAAAATAGAAAATAAGTGCGGCTGGTTTAGGCATTAATTTTAATCGATAGTAGCGATTTTATATGCGAGATTATTTGAAGAAAAAGTAAATGGAAAATTACAAAAATATAAAATTACACGATAGAAAATTTATCGACCGATAAATTATATTTTACATGCGAATATTAGCAAATATTAATAGCTCAGGGCTTCGATTTTATATGTACTCAGGTTAGTTAGCCGTCTCTGAATAAACAAATTTGTATAAGAAATCAGAAAGCTTATTCTTCCTACGTGCGAACTCCATCTTTTATTAAAATAATGGAGCAAGTGTTATTCGCTCATATAGATAACAGTGGCCTAAAAAACCGCTAGTTA
>NC_046663.1:9230306-9246268 GCF_010883055.1 Belonocnema kinseyi | reverse complement strand
TTTGAAAATTGAAATTCGAAAATTTTTTCTAAAGCCTCCAGGGGACTTCGTTTTCGCACGAAAAAATTTTATGTGCCCTTATTGCATCCGGACCCACAATTTCTATCGGACTTTTTAGACCATTCTTAATAACAAAAAAACCTTATTTTGCGATTGAAGAACTTTTATGAGCAATCACTAAGTCATTGGTGAAATTCAGTGGATAACTTTTCACTGGTTGAATCAGTCATGTATTCTTAACTGATCTAATCAGTGAAATATTTGCCACTGATCAAATCAGTGATTTTTCACTGATTCTCAGTGACCGACTTCTAGCTATTTCACCAAGTGAAAAATCACTGTCAACCAGTGAAATTCCACTAATTCAAACTAAGAGATTATGGATTTAAAAGTTGTGTAATTATTTGAAAAAATAACTAAGAGTCATATAAAAAAATCGGGGACGAATCTAGAGGTGTTCTTACTTTTTTGATATGACTCTTAGTCTTTTTTTAAATTAAGCACACAACTTTCAAATCCATTTCTACAAGATATCATGAAATCATAAATTGCATAAGAAATCAACTCCTAACAATGAGCTGAGACACCCAAAAACCAGGATCCGTTTCATTTTTCGAAACACGAATAATAAGGGAAGGTAAAATTTCAGAATGAGTGATAATACATAATGGTAAAACCTAGGAATAGCAAAAAGTGAGAAAGAGGAGTAAGTCGGAAATACAAAGCTCTGAAATGTATTTATTCGGAAACCAAAGAAACGGTATATGTAAAAATTCGGAACATTAAAATTAGGAGGGTGAACAATTAGGAATAAGTGCATATACGGAGAGGAAAAATTAGGAAAGTAGAAAAATTCGGAATGGTTAATAAATGTACATATTAGCAGGTATATAATTGTTTATTTATGGTAGCTAACAAAAATTTATCTCAGTAAATTCAAATATCATATCATAATAAATTTATCCTATACCTTGAAAATTGTTTTTAAATTATATAATGATAAAAAATAATTATTTTTTCGTGAAAAATTTAAAATGACCTGAACCATAAGTTTATTATGATATGATATTTAAATTTACTGTGATAAATATTTATTTGCTACAATATATAAAAAATGATATACCTGCTAATAGGTACATTTATTAACTATTCCGAATTTTTCTTCTCTGTACATTCACTTATTCCTAATTTTAACATTTCCGAATTTTTACCCATTCTGCTTCTTTGGTTTCCTAATAAATACCATTCAGAGTTAACAGAAGGACTAATTTATTATGTAAATGAAATATTTGACTTTCAAACTCTTTTTTTCTGTAAGAAATAAGAAAATTACCGATTTTTAATGCAATTAATGGTAATTAGCTGTACATTTGTGATATTACTTGGTATTAGCAAAGATATTATAAACGTAGATGCAGTAGTAGAAACGTAAAGCAGTAGAAAGATTTTTTGAGGTTAGAAAAGTTTGACATGTAGCTATCACTGAATTTTTTCAGATCTGAAGCTTGATCCAGGTTTTTGGTACATAGTCTTTTTTTTAATAAAAAAAAAATTCTGGAAAAATCATATTTTTAATTTAAAGAAAAGTATTATAGAAAGACATTTCGAGATAAACGATTGCTGAAAACATTTTTCTTTGACAAATTTTTTTTTTTAATTGAATTAATTAAATATTTATACCAAAAAAACAACTTTTTGAATTTTTGAAGTGTGTAAACATTATTGTTTAAGTTTCAAATAATAATATTTAAAACAAAATATATTTCTGGATAAGATATTTTGATTGAAAATGTATCCTATATATAAAAACTGGTAACCTCCATTAGTAGCGCATGGAGGCGAAATCTTACATGGCGAATTTAATCACGCTGTTTATTCTATGGCGACATCTTTCTTTAACGTATCAAATTAACCGTAATAAAAAACTAGATTTCTTTTTTTTTTTTTCAATAGTCGATAATTATTTCTGGTTTGTCTCTTTTTATTTTTATTTTTTGAACAGCTGTTATTTTTAATGAATTATTACCATGTACAATATTTAAATTTATTTCTCATAATTCTTCAATCGTTATATTAAATTACTGAAGATATTTTTCACCATAATGTGATTTATTCAATGTTACAGGAATAATGATATAAAGTTTATGTTAAAATCTAATTTTTTTGAATAATATAAAAGAATATTAAATTAATGGATATATTGTAAAATCATTAAGTTGAATAATATCAATTATAATTGTCGCTTGCACTAAGGTAACACGAAAAGTTAGAAATAGCTAGATTGCTATTTAAAGTTTTAGCACACGTGGTTGATTTACAGTTCACATGTAATACACAAGTAACTCACGTATTCTGGGCCCATAACCTATTGGAATTAGGCTATAGGAATAAAACAAACGTTATACTCTGAAATGAACTTGTGCTTTTTAATTAAAGAGCACTTTGGAAGGCACGTCTTTCTTGTATCGAATACTGATCAAGACTAAATTATGATTACTCATTTGCACAAGCACCCTTTGTCAGAAAGACTTTAGGCGAGTCCAGTCCTGCTCGAATATCATATAAACAATTTCTTCACTCGGTCACACACGTACTGTTCTTAGAATATAATGATTCCTTTTTACTATACATTTAATTCTACGTATATAAACCAACACGCCTCCTCAAAAATTAATCGATCATATTTAATACAAATTAAAAAAAGAGAGAAGCCTCTTCTTATATACATATACACTATAAAATTAACTAAGATAAGACGCACCTTTCTTATGCCTCCGGGGAAATTACATATGGCCCAACATTCGTTGCAAGGATAAGGGAAACCCCAGTAAAACCTAATCAGACCATTACTATTATCACGTTGATTACAATAATTATATACAACATATATACACATAAAAATTACAAGCCGTAATTTTTCTATTACTCCAGACCCATTTTTGTTCTAAATTCCAGGAATTTGACCGCTGGTAAAGGCTTCGTTAAAATGTCAGCCAACTGGTTTGCTGTAGGAACATATTTTAACATTATTACATTTTTCTCTATTTGCAACCTAGAAAAATGATACTTAATATCAATATGTTTTGACCACTTGTGACAAGTTGGATTATTTGCAATACTTATGCAACCATTATTATCCTCAAAAATTAAAATTGGCTCTGAAATATTTACATGAATACTCGTTGATAACGATTTTAACCACAAAGCCTCTCTGACAGCTTCAAAAAGAGCCATGCATTCAGTTTCAGTAAATGAAGCTGCTACTGATATCTGCCTTTTTGTATTCCAGCATATTGTGCTTTGATTAAATAATTTAAACAAATAACCTATCATGCTTTTTCTATCACTTTCGTCATTACCTCCCCAATCAGAGTCAACATAACCGCTTAAAAATTCGTTATAATTACCTCGGATATAATTAAATTTAATATTAACTGAACCTTTAAGATACCTAAGGACTCTTTTTCGACATTTCCACAGTTCTTGATTTTTTTTAGTTAAATATCTGCTTAAAATGTTGACAGCTGTTCTTAAATCAGGTCGTGTGCAAGGCATCACATACATTAAACATCCGATAAGATTTCGACAAGGAGCGTCAAATTTCTCGTCGGAGTTCAAAGCTGTATAGTTCAGTTTATTTTCAAGAGGCGTACTGACAGCTTTACAGTCAGACATATTAAATTTATTCAGAATTGTTTTTATGTATGCACTCTGATCCAAGGTGATTCTATCTTCACTTCTATTAATTTTAATTCCCACAAAAAGCTAAATTTTTCTCAAATCTACCATGGAAAATTGATTTTTTAAATAATTTTTGAATTTGTTCATGGTTTCTATATAAGCAGTCGCAGTAACGAGATCATCTACGTCAAGTACCACATAAATATTTTTAGAGATACTTCCTCTATCCAAAATATAAATACAACGATCAACAGAAGAATTTTTTAAATTCTTTTCAAGAACCACTTTTTCAAACATCTCAAACCAACATCTTGCTGCCTGTTTTAAACCATATATCGCTTTATTCAACTTACAGACTTGATTAGTTTTACTTTCAACACCCTCAGGAACCTTCATGTAGATTTCCCTTTTTAAAATACCGTTCAGAAAAGCTGTTTTTACGTCCATATCATGAACGAGCAAATTAAACTGATTTGAAAAAACCAGTATAAATCTAAAGCTTGAAATTCTGGCAACTGGTGAAAAAGTTTCATTAGAATCTTCTAAATATTCTTGACTGAAACCGCGGGCCACAACACGAGCTTTATATTTTAATGGATTTCCAAACTCATCATTTTTTATAGTAAATATCCATTTACAATCAACAATGTTTTTATTTTGTAGTTTTGATGCTAAGACCCAAGTTTTATTAGTTATTAGTGAATTAATTTTATATTTTATAGCTTGTTCCCATTGAATTCTATTTTCACTATTTTTAATCTCATTATAATGAATAGAAATTTTATAAACTATTGATTGAGCAGACATAAGATAATCATCTAGTGTGTTATCTTCATTATAAGATTTACGCAGTAGATTCTTGATCCTATCACTCCTTCTAGTTTCAGAAAACTTTCCTTCCCTACTTTTATTTTCTTGACATAAAGGTTTCGTGTGCTCATCTGTTTCGATTACAGATTTATTAGATTCCAGATCTAATTTTGCTATCTTTTCGGGTATCATTTCAACCCTTTCTTTTGACATATCTAATTTCAAATTATTAGATTTCTGAGACTCTACTACTGATTTTGACTGTATGTCAGATGCATCAGTTTGATTTCTGGAGTTTCCCAAATTAACCCCTTCAGGTTTTGCTACAGGCCTGGATAACCTGAAATTTGTCTCATCCACAATAACATCTCTCACTACTACAAACTTTTTAGTTTGTATACCCCACACTTTATATCCTTTCGGTTCATATCCAACCAGAATACCTTTCAAAGACTTTTCTTCGAATTTCGTTTTTCTGGTTTTATTATGCATATATACAGTAGAACCAAAAACCTTTAGATATTTTAATTGAGGCTTCTTACTATGCCACAATTCGTATGGTGTTTTGTCTTGTTTTAAAGCTTTAGTTGGAGATAAATTTATTAAATAAGTAGCAGTAAGAACTGCTTCACCCCAAAAATCTTTTCCTAAATTAGCACCAACTATCATTGCACGAGCTTTTTCAGTTATTGTTCTATTCATTCGTTCTGACACACCATTTAATTGAGGAGTTCCTGGAACTGTCAAATGATAGCTTATGTCTCCTTGCACGCAATAATCTTTCATCTCATTTGAATCAGGAATTTGAATTTGAATTTGGAACTCTCTTCCATTATCACAATATAAATTTACAACTTTTAAGTTAAAATGAGCCTCACTTTTTGCAATATAGTCTTGAAAGTCTGAGAAAACATCTGAGTTATACGCAATTAAATACGTAACAGTCTAGTGAGTGTATTGATTAATAAAAATTACAAAATAATTTTTATTATTTATAGTAGAAGGAGTGATTGGACCGCAAACATCAGAATGTACTATAAATAGTGGTCATTTTATATGAGTTTTATCTTTGACTTTTTCAAATGGCAATCTCGCTTGTTTACTGTTAATGCAAGCTTCACATAAATTGTCATTAGGTGTGACATTTTCTATTTGCCCTATATCATCAATCATTTGTTTGTTTTTCAGCTCTAAACATTTATATTTTCCAATGTGGCCCAAACGTTGATGCCAGAAATTATAAATCTCATTTTTCGTACCACTATTATAAGAAAGTAAATTTACCATATTCGTATCAATAACAAAATCAATGCAATATAAATTTTTAAATGGTTTACCTTTCATTACAACCTTACTGCCTTTGCTTATCACAACACCTTGTGGTTTAAACGTAACCGTCATTCCAGCCTCTTGCATTTTCTTGACGGACAGTAGATTGTATGGGACATCTGAAGCGTAAAGAACATCCTCGATGATTCCTTGAATGCCCATGTTGCTTATAACATTCAATTTCCCCTTCTTCGTTGCTGTTATGTAGGTCCCATTTTTTGCCACTGAAATCTTCATTGGAGTTTGCAAATCGTTGAAACTGCCAGCTAAGTCTGCTCTGTTGATAAAATGATCCGATGCTCCAGAGTCGAGGAGAAATGTAATTTTATTTTGATTCCCAATTTCAGATTGATAATCTCCTGTCATAAAAGCAAATCCCTGATTATCGTAATTAGAGGTTGGTGGTTCAGATAATTGTATAGTCTGAACAGTTCTATTTTTCTCAATATTTTGGTATTTCAGTCCCTTTTTATAGTAGTGACAATTAATTTTGATGTGTCCTTTTCTGCCGCAATGATGGCACTTTACAAAAGATGACTTTTTATTAGATTTAAAAGATCGCGGTTTAAATTGTCCTTGACGATTATTTTTGAATGAATTCGAAGTTTCAAATCTGTTCTTTCTTGTACTATCATCCTGTCTCTCGGCATGAAGTACTTTCGCAATAGTATCACTGCTTTCATTTTTTAATTTAACTTCATGATCTAGAAGTCTGGTTTTCACGAACGCCAAAGTTAAATTATCTTCTGTCAATGTTTCTATTGCTGTAATTACACCATCATAAGCCACAGGTAGAGTCAACAATAGATGAGATACTTTATCTGTTTCATCTAACTTCGCACCTGCCGCCAATAATTCAGAAGTTATATCATCAGAAATGCTAAAATGTTTTATTAATGATATATCTCCTTACAATTTCAATCCGAGTAATCTTTTGCGCAAAGCAAATTGAGTCGCGAGACTTTTACGCTCATAAATCGCATCCAAATCATTTAAAATTCGTTTAGCAGTATTTTCAGCTTTAGCGAAACCGAGAAAAGAGTCCGATGAGTATTCAACGATTGTATTTTTGGGAATTCGTTCGGCTTTCTTCCACTCATCAGTCAATTCAGCCGGAATCGCATCGTGAATCACTTTTATCACATCCAGTTCACTTAATAAGGCACGAATTCTAAATTTCCATACACTGTACTTTTCACCATCGGAAGGTTTAACATTTCTTTTCACTTTTAAATTTTTCATTGTCGCTTGCACTAAGGTAACACGAAAAGTTAGAAATAGCTAAATAGCTAAATAGCTAAATTGTTGTTTTACAGTTCACAGGTAATACACAGGTAACTCACGTATTCTGGGCCCATAATCTATTGGAATTAGGCTCTAGGAATAAAACAAACGTTATATTCTGCAATGAACTTGTGCTTTTTAATTAAAGAGCACTTCGGAAGGCACGTCTTTCTTGTATCGAATACTGATCAAGACTAACTTATGATTACTCATTTGCACCAGCACTCTTTGTAAGAAAGACTTTAGGCGAGTCCAGTCATGCTCGAATATCATATAAACAATTTATACATGCTATTATTTATACATATTTATACATGCTATTCATTTTGTATAATAATATTATATTTATATTTTATACTTATTATTAAATTAATAGATATTTTGTGAAATCATTAGTAATATTATTATATAAATTATAATTAAAATTTGGATTGCAACATAAAGTTATTATAAGCTAAATTACAATTAAATAAATTTATTATATTAGGGTTTTAAGTAAGTTAACGATTTAATGTTAAAAAACTTGTTTATATATTAAAATGAAATAATACCGTATTGTTATTTGAACGTTATCTATTCAAAATTTATTATTGTTGAGGAATCTGAAATATTAAAAAATCTTATATAATTTTCATCAAATTCGTAAGAAATTTTTGGAAATTTTGAACTTAATTTTTTACATCTTAAATGATTTTTCACAATTTTAAGAAAAATTGGGTTCATTAAAAAATATTTTTAGGAATTCAAGAGGCTTTGCATCGTTTTTAAGTATTTTCAACCTTGAAAGTATTTCCAAAAATGTTTGGAATATTTATAATTTCTGCTGAAATTATAAAAGCCCGAAATATCTTTTAAAAAGGCGAACATTTTTCTAATAATTTGTAAAATCCTGTAAAATAAAAAATACATTTTTTAAATCTTCTACATTCTTTTTTGACATATCTGAAAAATTGAGAAATCTTTCCTAATTGTTTAATAAAAATAATACAATTGATATAATTCTAAAAAAACTGCTGATACTTTTTCCTTATAAATCATTTGAAATTGCGGGTAACTGAAAAATATCAACAAAGCATTGTCTGTTACGTCGAAATATTGTTTAATTTATTTCTATACCGCACTTCATCCTATAAATCTATTTTTATTTAGAAAACGTCTATTCCGTTTTTAAACTAATACAAAAAAAATGTTACGTATCTGCACTTAGGGTATGGGAAGGTAACAGGGTTTAAAATAATGTTACGGAATATGTGAACAAGAATATAAGTGTTCAAAAAATTTTAACAAATAAATTGTTATTAGAAAATTGAGTAAATGAAAAAAACGAGTATAAAAGCGAGCGCGCGCGTGCGCGCGTACATAACAGTCTAGTATAGTCCTATAGTTCTTATTATTGAAAGTTTGTTGTAGCTTCCCATAGAGTGATAGAAAAGTGAAAGAGGCACGTTCGAGCTCGCGTTCTAGGTATCTGTTTACATTATTGGATGTAAACATTCCTAGCGATTAAGTTGCAGCGATCGTGCCGAATTCGAGTGGAGCTTATTTATGGTTTTTACCATTTATTGAATCTGCAAACAGTGTAATTATTAAAACTAGTAGTCTTGCGCGCGCCACGGCGCGCGCCTATTTATTTTTTTATTATTATTATTACACCATTAAGCCATTTCCCTTTCGGGGTAGGCGTGACTCACTCGGCAGGGGAAAGGGGTAGTGTGTGGATGGGATAGAGATTTTTCAGATTGAACCAGAATTCTCGTGCTATTTATGTAAATAACACGTTCGTTCCGCAACACTGCTCTGACCCAGATTGCTGATCAATCTCTCTAGCAAATACCCCAAGCGAAGAACCTCACGAAGCCGTTATGTAAGATTCCCCACTTGGGTCCATTAATAGCCAAGGTCTTTGTTTCAGGCGTCGTTCACTCTACTGACATTCTTTTTATTAACTATTTTCCCTCATACTTTCCTGTCCTGGCATACTTCTCTAGCTTCTTTTATGTCCATGCATTTTTTCATGCAGGCTCTCGTGTTTCTGTGACTTCTTATGTCTCTTCTAAGTAGGGTCTCATTCACACATTCTAACCATTCTTTCCGCGGTCTACCTCTGGGCACGTTGCCATTTACTTTACCTTGATACACTTGTTTCGTTAGTCGTTCATTTGGCATTCTCTCAACATGTCCGAACCATCTTGGAATAAATGAAAAGCCTATCTTTTCTATGTTATACATATTTATTGAATGTTACAAATTATTATTACAAAATAATACAAGACATCAAGGAATGAGTTATGTATATGAAACTGTAATTAATCTTTTATAATAGGATTTCAACGAATTATTTATTTTTAGGTAGAAAATGAACTATTTTATTCCAAATGAGCTTTTTTTGTTTTATTAAAGTTTAATTTACATCTAATATTGATGAATAGCATTTAATACGATTTTTTAGCTCACGTTGATGATAATCATATTCACTTGGTAAACTCTTCCCTGAAAATCTTGGTTTAGTCTCCCCAACATTAGTTCATGCATTCTATGTCATAAAATTTTTAGTAATAACTGTTTCATTGTTCCGATTTATACCATATCTTAAAAAATTTGAAAAATTATCATGTGGGGTGAAGGTGTTGTAAAAAATTTAGTTGATGGTGGTAAATGGAGGGTCAAGATGTTATAACTGTTTTACAGAAAAATAGTCTTTTGACTTAAAAGTTTAAGAAGTGGGACACATTTTTTTATTTCCTAACTGGCAATTGTTTATTTGTTTAAAATTCGTCTTTCTAATTGAAAAATTCATAATTTTAGTTAAAAATTCCTCTCTTTGGTTAAAATTTTTTTTTTTTTAAATACTTTTTTTCGGAAATAAATTAATTGTCTGTGTAAAAAAGTAACTTTGCTACTTTTGGTTTAAATTCGAATTTCTTATAGAAAATTAATCTTTCTGATTGAAAATTCGTTTCCTTATTTTACAAAGGATCTCTTGGCAGCATCTGCATTCGTTGAAATATCAAATATTACATTTTCTATCTAAAATTCATATTTGCAGGTTGAAAAGTCAACTAGTTTGTTGAAAATTTACATGCTGGTTCGAAAATTCAACTCTGGTTAAAAATTTAAATATTTTGTTGAAAATCTTTTCTTTTTGTTTTAAGATATCCACCACTACGTTTTCATTGAGATTTCTTTTTTTGAAAGCAATTCTTTTTGGTTAAAGATTAATCTTTTTTGTTTGAAAATTTGGCCATTCAGTTCAAAATTTATATTTGTAGGTTAAAAATTTAACTATTTGATTAAAAGTTAAATTATTCGGTGTCAACTGCAAATCTTTCATTAAAAATCCAAATCTTTAACAAAACCGTTTACACTGAAAATGAAAAAGTTTAATTTTCAGTTTTAAAAAATTAACGAATTTGCAATCAAATAGTTACTTTTTCATCCAAAAATATAACATTTTAACAAAATGGTTAAACTTTTAAATAAGTAGATACATTTTTAACCAAAAACTAAAAAATATGATTATTCTAAAACAAAAACAGCTGAATTGAATAAAAAAATTAATTTCAAGAAAATTTTTAACCAGAGATACATTTTTAACTAAAATAATGAATATTCTACAAAAAAAATTAATTTGTAAAAGGTCGATCAACCTTAAAATAATTACAGAAATGTTCAACAAAAAAGATTAATTCTCAACCAAAGAAAGAAATAATTTTCAACTAAAATGATGAATCTTCAACCCAAAAAAGATCCATTTTTACTCATTTAGTTTAACATTTAACCAAGTAGTCGAATGCAAAAAAAGAATACAAATTTTAAACAAAATAATTGACTTCTCAACAAAAGAGCTTTAACAAAAGATAATTCACAACTACCAAATTACAGTTGTAGATGTATATATGCATATATTATCGAGCGCAAGGCTCTAGAATGAACAAAGAAAAAAGAAAAATATCTACAAAATTGTTAAATTTTCCACCCAAAAAAGCAATTTTTAAAAAGCAGTTGAATTTTCAACTTAAAGGTATACATTCTCATTGTATTCATTTTCAACAAAAAATTTTTTGAAAGCAGTTCCCTTATAGTTTAGAAATTAATTAATTGGTTCAAAATTCGTCTTTTTTGTAAAACATTAATCTTATTCGTTAAAAATTAATCTTTTCAACATAGAATTTTTTTATGACGAAAAAATAATTTTCTTAAAATTTAATCTAAAAACAGCAAAATTTCCTTTCTGATCGATTCAAAGACTTGAATTGCAGAATCTGCCTAATGGTAAATGGACTCGATCACCTTTTAAATAATTTTTATAACACTTGTTTTTGTTGAAAATTAATTTTTTTAACAGAAAATTAAACTATGACATTTTTTATGAAAAAGTAATTTTTTAAATTAAAGTTCAATCTTTTTAGTTAAAAATCTAACTTAATTTTTAATTTAACAATTCGTATTTTTTAGTATAAAATTAATCTTCTTGTTGGGAAAATTCTTCTTGCTAATTTAGGATTCAACCATTTTTCTGACAATTCTTTTTTTTCAACTTGAATTTATTGAAGTAAAAATTTAACTTTCCACTTTTGGTTAAAAACGTATTGATATTTTTAATTGCAATCTGTTTTGGTAGAGAACTCAGTTTTTTTTTTAATTGCTGTTTCGGTTCAAAACGAACCTTTTTGATTCGAAATTCAACGATTTTCTTCAAATTTCTTTTTTTTATTAATTTCTATAATGATAAAATCTATTTATATTACTTTTGGTTAAAAAATTATATTTTTTCAGATAAAAATAATATATTTGTTTGAAACTTTCTAGATTTTGTAGAGAATTCGTAACCTTTTGTAGAAACGTAATATTATTGGTTGGAAATTACTATTTTTCATTAAGGATTGAGTTATTTAAAAAAATCCTTTTCTGTTTTTTAAAAACAAATTTCTTTAAAAGAAATTTCGATTCTACTATTTTTTGTTGAAAATTGATATTTTAAATTGAAAATTGACCTTTTGTATTTAATAATTAAATTTTGTTAATTTTTATGTTTTGGTAGAAAATTAATCCTTTTGGTTTAAAATCGACTTTTTTTCGTTAAAGATTGAACTATTTGGAAATAAATTTATCTGTTTTGAGGCAGTATTTAGAAATTCAGAATTTTGTTGAAAATTCGTTATTTTTGGTAGAAAAATAAACTTCTTAACTTCTCATTTTTTGGTGAAAAACTAAGTTCTTTAAGAGAAAAGTCGATTATACCATTTTTGATAGAAAAATGATATTTAAAAAAAATTGATCTTTTTTTGTTAAAAATATAATTTTTTTTAACCGTCTTTTTAAACAGGGAAATTAATCTTCGCGGTTGAAAATTCATCTTCTTCATTGAGGGTTCAATTATTATTTTTTTGAAAATTCCTTCATAGTTAGTAAAAAATTAATTTATGTAAAATAAAATTGGATTATATCATTTTTGACAGAGAATTTATATTTGACGTTAAAAATTGATCTATTGAAGTTGAAAATTCAACCCTTTGGCTTCAAAATGCACATATTTAGATGAGAATTCGTTATTTAGGTAGCAAATTAGTCCTGTCGTTTGCACATTCCGTTTTTTTTTTTTTTTTTTTGTAAAAATTAAATTCTCTAACTCAAAATTTAACTATACCGCTTTTGGTGGAACACTGAAATTTGGAATTAAAAATGGATATTTTTGAGTTGAAAATTCAATTATTTGTTTCAAACATCGTCTTTTTTATATAAAATTAATCTTAATGGTTGAAAATAAATCTGTTTGCTTGAAGTTCAACTATGTATGTATCATAAAATTCATCTATTTTAGTAAAATTTCAATTAGTTTGTTGAAATTTAATTTTTTGTTGTTAAATATTAATTCTTTTAACTAAAAAAGAATTATCCTATTTCTGGTCTTATATATTTATATTTTTAACTAAAAATTTATCTTCTTTAGTTGAAAACTCCACTATTTTTTTGAAAACTGATCTTTTTGATAAGGATTCAACTATTTTGTTAAAAATTGATTAAAAATTCAACTGCACAAGTTGTTAAAATATTATCTTGTTTATTTAGGATTGAACTATTTTCTTGATTTGTTTTGTTTTGTTAAAAATTAATGTCTAAGGAAAATTTTAATTATATCATTGTTGGTTGAAAACTAATCGTTTTTTTTGTAGAGAATTAATGTTATGGGTAAAAAATTAATCTGTTTTTTATTATTCTTAGCATAGATGTCCAAATTCGATTATTTTGTCTTAGATTGGAAAAAATGTCTTGCATAATTTACTATAAAACAATTTTAATCGCTGAGAGATTCTGCTAAATAATGTGCAGAATCTGCCTGATTTTAAGTGAATTCTATTTTATGTTAAATACTTTTGATAATATTGTTCTTGCATTGAAAATCAATTAAGTTGAAAATTCTTTTATTTGTTTAAAATATTTTTTTAAATATAAAATTAATCTTTGTGTTTGAAATATCATCTTTTTTGTTAAAACTCGTACTATTTGGTGTCAAGTTCATCTTTTTAAATTAAAATTTGAAATAATCTATAAAAAATTTCATTTTTTTCATCGAATATTAACTTTTATAAACTACAAACTCAATTATTCTATTGTTGTTTAAAATTTGATATTTTTTTGTCGAAACTTCATCTTTTTAGTTAAAAATTATTTTATGTGTGAAAAATTAATCTGTTTTTTTTATTCTTAACATACGTGCCCAAATTCGATTTTTTTGTCTCAGATCGGAAAAAACGTCTTGCATAATTTACTATAAAAGAATTTTAATCACTGAGAGCTTCTGCTAAATAATGTGTAGAACCTGCCTGGTTATAAGTAAATTCTATTTTATTTTTAATTCTTTTTATAATATTGTTCTTGCATTGAAAATTAATTTAGTTTATAATTCTATTATTTGTTTTAAAAAAATGTTATTTTATTAAAAATTAATCGTTGTGATTAAAAATTCATCTTTTTTGTCAAAATTTTTAATATTTGGTGTCAAGTTCATCTGTTTTAATTAAAATTTTTAATAACCTGTAGAAAATTTGATTTTTTGGATTGAATATTAACTTTTATAAACTAAAAACTGAATTATTCTATTTTTGTTTAAAATATGATATTTTTAAGTGAAACTTAATCTTTTTTGTTAAAAATTATTTTATGGTTAAAGAATTAATCTGTTTTTTATTATTCTTAACATAGATGTGCAAATTCCATTTTTTTTGTCTTATATCAGAAAAAAACGTCTTGCATAATTTACTATAAAAAAATGTTAATCGCTGAAAGATTCTGCTATATAATGTTTAGAACCTGTCTGAATTTAAGTGAATTCTGTCTTATTTTGAATACTTTATATATTATTGTACTTGAACTGAAAATTAATTTAGTTGAAAATTCTATTATTTGTTAAAAAAGATTTTTGTAAATAGAAAATTAATCTTTGTGATTGAAAGTTCACCTTTTTTATTAAAACTTTTACTATTTGCTGTCAAATTCGCCTGTTTTGGTTAAAATTTTAAATAACCTGTTGAAAATTTCATTTTTTTATTGAATATTAAGTTTTATATACTAAAAACTGAATTATTCTATTTTTGTTTAAAATTTGTTATTTTTATTGAAACTTTATTTTTTTTTGTTAACAATAAAATTATTTGTTTGAAAATTCCTGTATTTTGTTGAAAATTTGTGTTTTTTGTTATAAATATTAATATGAAGACCCGATACATCCTTAAACCTGAAAATAATTCATTCAATCCCACATTTCTTAAACCATATATTGTTTAAAAGCACATAAAACATTGGAAGCTTATACATTTTATACAGCTGTTTTGTTGTAAAGGTCATGTGCAAGGAGTTTAATGGTACTTTTCTGATATTGAGTAAAGTTAGTGTAACATTGGTGTATTTTTAGTTCTATGTTAATGTTTTAGTTATTATTTGCATTCAAGATAAACATTAATTATTATTCCTGTAATGCATGGAATTTGTTATAAAATTTCATTGCTGATAAAAAAAGCGATAGCAACTTATTGAGATTTTGAGGTTAATATTACATTTTGCAATTCAAGGGCGAACTGCTCGTAGTAAAAAAATTTATCAGAAAGACGTAAGATAAATAACATAAAAAGCTATTTTTTTTTAATCCTGATTAAAATAGTTTCTGTCTTTTCACTAAAAATTTTATAAATTTGAATTAAATCTTTGTGTAATTAAGAAAAAATTCAGTAAAAGCTTAACTTTCTTCAAGTTTTGTAGTACATTTTCGTAACCTTTCATAGCAAAAAATAATATATGATAGATTGTTGTAGATATATACGGAAGATTTACATTAAAGTGGCCAAAATTATCTAATTCTGCGACCAGCAGTTCGCTTTTGTATTCTAAAATTAATTCTTAACCTCAAAATTCCAAAATTTGTTATCCCATTTTCCACCAGCAATGGACTTTAATAACAAATTCTATGCTTCATAGAAATATTACTTAATGTTTATATTAATCAGAAATAATAGATTACACATTGACATATAATTAAAAATATACTAACCCTACCGATAGAAATCTCAGAGTATATGCTAAAGATTCTCAAGGCTCTGAGAAGCTCGGAGAAATTCTCCGCAGGCACTCTGGTAGATATATTTATTGGTCCAGATAGCTCGTTCAAATGCTTTGAAGGCTTTAAAATGTTCTTTCCGAACTTGAAATTAAAATACGATCATAAATAACAAGCAGAGAGGCTTAAATTGAAATAAGATTTCGATCATAACTAACAAGCAGATGCCCTGTATTGCGATTGCAGTGGCACGGGTGGAAAGGTGGTGGTAAATGAGAAGCGTTGATTGGTATTATCGACCTCGAAA
>NC_046663.1:9215942-9230206 GCF_010883055.1 Belonocnema kinseyi | reverse complement strand
GTGTAACGTTCCATTACTGTCTAACTCACGGTGACTCACGAGTGTCCCTTTCGCACGCGTGTAGCTATCAAAGAACGAGCAATCGTGACAATTTTTCAATATAAGTTAAAAATATTATGTTGCGTTGTAAACTTACAAGAACTATTAATTATTGACACAATTTTTAATTAAAAATTAAGAGTTTAACTTTTTTCTACGAGATAATTTGTTCACAGAGTCAAAACCATTTTCTATGTTGCTTTACAAAAGAACTAATAATTCTTTAAACAATTTTAATTAAAAAATTAAGAGTTTGCCCTTTTTTCTACGAGTCAGTTTGTTTACGGAGTCGGCTCAGAAAGTCTATCCGATGACTCTGTTGTATATTGCTCTACAAATTTACAAGAACTATTAATTATTTAAACAATTTTAATAACAAGATTAAGAGTTTAACTTTTTTCTACGAGATAATTTGTTCACAGAGTCAAAACCATTTTCTATGTTGCTTTACAAAAGAACTAATAATTCTTTAAACAATTTTAATTAAAAAATTAAGAGTTTGCCCTTTTTTCTACGAGTCAGTTTGTTTACGGAGTCGACTCAGAAAGTCTATCCGATGACTTTTTTCTATATTGCTTTGCAAATTTACAAGAACTTTTAATTATTTAAACAATTTTAATTTAAAAATTAGGAGTTTGGCCTTTTTCTGCAAGTAAATTTGTTTACGGAGTCAACTAGGAATGTCTATCCGGTGACTCTTTTCTAGGTTGCATTGTAAATTTATAAGAACTATTAATTATTTAAACAATTTTAATAACAAGAATAAGAGTTTTTGATCTTTTTTCTACAAGTAAATTTGTTTACGGAGTTAAATAAGAATGTCTATTTTTTGTTCTTTTGCTTTTTTAAATTCTTTCCTTTTTGCTTTACGAATTTCCAAAAACACTATTAATTATTAAAACAATTTTACCCAAAAAATTTAAAGTTTGGCTTTTATCCTACGCATCAATTTTTTTTCGAAGTCAACTAAGAGTGTCTATCCGATGACTCTTTTCTAAGTTGCCTTGTAAATTTACAAGAACTATTATTTATTTACACAGTTTTAATTAAAAAATTAAGAGTTTGTATTTTTTTCTACAAGTCAATTTGTTTATGGATTCGACTGAGAATGTCTATCCGGTGACTCTTTTCCATATTGCTTTGCAAATTTACGAGAACTATTAATTATTTAAACAATTTTAATTTATAAATTAAAAGTTTGGCCTTTGTCCCTCGAATCAATTTGTTTTTAAAGACAACTAAGAGTGTCTATTCGATGACTCTTTTCTAAGTTGCTTTGTAAATTTTTTAATAACTATTAATTATTTAAACAATTTTAATAAGAAAATTGAGAGTTTTTGAACTTTTTTCTACAAGTCGATTTGTTTACGCAGTTAATTAAGAATTTTTATTTTTTATTCGTTTGCTTTTTTATTCTTTTGTTTTTGCTTTGTAAATTCACAAGAACTATTCATTATTTAAACGATTTTAAATAAAAAATTAAGAGTTTGTCCTTTTTCCTACAAGTCAATTTTTTTACGGAGTCGACTAAGAATTTCTATTCGGTGATTCTTTTCTATATTGTTTTGCAAATTTACAAACACTATTAATTATTTAAACAATTTAACTTTAAAAATTTAAAGTTTGGCCTTTATCCAACGAATCAATTTGTTTTCGAAGTCAACTAAGAGTATCTATCTAGCTCTTTTTTCTACAAGTCAATTTGTTTACGGAGTTAACTAACAATGTCTATTTTTTATTCTTTTGCTTCTTAAAATCTTTTTTTTGCTTTGCAAATTTACAAACAATATTAATTATTTAAACAATTTGACTTAAAAAATTTAAAGTTTGTCCTTTATTCTACGAATCAATTTGTTTTCGAACTAAACTAATAATGTCGATCCAATGACTTTTTTCTATGTTGCTTTATAAATTCACAAGAACTATTCATTATTTAAACGATTTTGAATAAAAAATTAAGAGTTTGTCCTTTTTTCTACAAGTCAATTTGTTTACGGAGTCGACTAAGAATTTCTATCCGGTGACTCTTTTCTATATTGCTTTGTAAATTTACGATAACTATTAGTTATTTAAACAATTTTATTTAAAAAATTAAGACTTTGACGTTCATCCTACGAGTTAATTTGTTTTTGAAACCAACTAGGAATCCCCATTCGAAGACTCTTTTCTACGTTGCTTTGTAAATTTAAAAGAACTATTAATCATTGAAAGAATTTCAATTGAAAAATTAAGAGTTTGCTTTTTTTCTACGAGTAGGCTTCACTTTTTATCACAATTATCTAAAAATACCTTTTCGATGATTTTTTTTCTCTGATGCTTTGAAAATCTACAACTATTAATTATTTTAAAAATGTTTATCAACATATTTATAGCTTGGCTATTTTTCAAGGAAGAGGCATAATTTGTTTACGAAATGAACTAAGAATGTCTTTTGTTGATCCTTTTCCACGTTACTCTGTATGTTTATAATAATTATTAATCATTCAAACAACTTTCATAAACATATTGAGACTTGGGTATTATTCAAATTTGTTTACGAAGTTAACTAAGATTATCTTCATGATGCCTCTTTTCTAGGTTATTTGTTAAATTTACCAGAATTATTATTGAAAGAAGTTTCATAAAACGTTTAGAATTTGGCTATTTTCTACCGAGTAGGGTCATTTTTTTTACCCAGGTTTAGTTACAATGCAGCTACATACGAGTTTGCACGAAGCACTGGCATTCGCCTAAACATTTGGTCCGATGAGAGGAAAACTGCAGAAAACCACCTCCCGAGTTTAGTCGGGTTTTCAAAATTCGAGTACAAAACCCGGTCTTTCGTCGTATATGGTACCCATGCGAATTCCAAATAGAATTTTAATTTTAAATTCAAACAATAATTTTTGACACTTTAAATATTAAACAAAAATTTATTTGATAGCAATATTTTATTCTCGTATTTGTAATAAATAATTAATATTGATTAAGAAACAATTTTATTTGGGGAGTTTTATTATTTGGGAATTTTCAAATTCGTTAATATTATAAACTGTTCCGGAATTTCATTAGTTTTGGAATTGTATTTTTCAGGACAGAGAGTTTTACCGAGTCGGGAATTTTATTTTTCGGGATATTTCAGCCGTCCCCATAGAATTACAGAAAATTTGCTCTAATTATAATTTCGGCAACCGATCTTGCTGATTTTTTTCTACAGTATTGATAAAAAAAATTGTATGGAAATTTTTGATATCACAAAGTTAAAGACAATCAAATTTAAAAATTAAAAAATTCGCTGTACATCCAATTTTTATTCTTGGGTCTTGGCGATTTTTTTCTAATCCATTTCAGTTAATAGCAAACAGGGGTGATTTTTTCTTAGAAAATAATTGATTGAAATTTGAAAAAATTGGATAGGTTTTTTTGACTTCTAGGTATGTAAAAAACGTAAACTTCAGAAAATTTAAAAACTAATTTAAAAACTATTCATACTCTTTAAAAATACCAATACAATTTACACAATACTAATTGTAAAATTTGAAAATTTTTAGGCCCTCAGTTTAAGAACTTGAATTTTAACGTTAAAATTGCTTCATTTTCAGAATACAGCCTTATTTTTTCAATTTTCAGAATTTTCGTTATAAGTTATAGGTTAGGTCAAAAATAACATTCTGGGATTCGAAATTGTTACAACACGAAAAAGTTTTAATTTAAAATTTAAAAATGCAAAAATACACCATTTTCCATGTTCATTTGCAATCCAGCGAGTCACGTTCTTTCGCTTCTTTTGAAAGTCGATGCTTTGCTTTCAGGTTTCTTTTTAAAATATACCTTGAATTCAACGCATTTCTAATTAAATGTCTGCAGCTGCAATTAGATTGAATTATATAAAGTTTTTTTTTAATTTAAATTAATTAAAACATTTTATTTGTTTTTCACGATTGTAATTTATAACTTCTAAAATTTAATAATTGTAGCTCAAACATGAAAAAGTAGACTAATTTCAAATTTGTAGAGGTTTTATTACATATGTTAAACTATTAAAACCTCTGACCTTTTTTTAGGTTTGTAAAACTTGTTTAAAAACTTTTTTCAACAATTTTGGTTGTGATTTCGTAATAAAAGAATAAGTGCTATTTAGTCTCCAGAACAGCAATTTTAAAAATTTGTAAAGCCTTAATAGTTGAGATACTTTAAATTTCTAGTCTTCAGTATATTGAATAATTTAAAATTTATAAATCGCACAACTTCCAGTTTTATTTATTTTTTGATCATTTGTCACCCCCACAAATTATTTTTTTTTGTTGTAAGAAAATAAGGCCTGATTTTTGTAAAAATTAAGAAATATATATTAAAGGTTCACTCAAGGTCATTTTTGTTCAAAAAGCTTGTTCCTGAATAAATTGACTCTTATTGTTTGCGATTTCGTTCTCTCACTCAGGGATTGTGTTTTTCATAGAAAACATTGAAATGCGGTTTTTTCGCGTTTATAAAATTATAATTGAAGGTCACTCGGAGTAATTTTCTGTGAAAAATATTGATTTACAAAGAATATTTGTCAAACAATAGAATGGATTTCTTCGCCCAAGATGCAATTATAAATTGTACTATAGTAAAAACATCTGGAAAAATTTAGACGAAAGCCAAATTTGGTAAAGAAAACAAACCTTTGTCGACCTATAAATACTAATTTTATTCCCCGAAAGATTTTTTAAAAATCTCTTCGAAACACTTTTGTTGCAACAATTTAATTGAAGAAAAATATTACAGACAACAACAACAGCAATAACAACGATCATGGGGCCTTGAAAAAGTAGCGTTTTTCGCTTCTTGACTTTTTTTCCATATCAAGCTTTTGTTGCTCAAATGTTCATTTTCGTTTGGTTTTTTGGATGTTGAAAATCCTTTAACTTTGGTAAGTTTTATTTGATCAAAAAAAGTTGTCAGGATAAATTGTTCATATTTTGTCTACCACAAATGGCTGTGGGTACAATTTTCAAATTTCGAAAAAAGTGGTCTCAAAAATTTTGAAAAAGCTTTAACTTTTTGGATTTTTATCAAAAATGGCTGTTTAACAACTCGAAATTATCCGGCATACAGACAGCAACAAAAACGACGACGCTGGACAGGCAAACAGACCCCGACGTAAAAACTTGTTTTTCTGACACAAGGGGCCTCAAAACATCGACATTTGATAAAATCCGAAAAAGAAATTTTTCATAAAAAACTAATACCTTCTCATTTTGGATGAGAATGTAAAATTTATCAACAAGATTTGTAGAAAATCTTTCAAAGAATAAAATGATTGTCCCGTAAGTTACAACCGAAAAATTAAAATTTCCAAAAAATGAAAGTTGTTTTAAATATTGAGCTAGACTCGCGACCGGGGAAAATCGGGAAATGAAAGTAAATTTGAAAATTGGAGTATAAAATATTCCATTTTTAATCTATTTGGTTTGGAAATAAAAAAAAACCATTTTCAATAGTAAACAATTTGAAAATGAATTGTCACAATTTCAGAGTGACAAATTTAAACTTGGAATGTTACGATTATAATTGTTTTTTTTTTTTATTTGAATTTCAAAGGTAAAAGTAATTCATTTTGATTCTTAAAAAATAGTTAAATAAGCATTAATTTAGAAAAAAAATCAAATAAGCTGGAGGTTTCTGAATGTTTTGAAGAAATGAAAAAAATTTGGAGCTTCTCAAGAATTTTGAAATATTAGGGAAACAATAAAAATATCTGGGTAGATTTAAAATAATTTTTTATTTCGAAAAAGTACATGACTCAAAGAGAATGTTTAAAAATATTTCAAAACATTTCAAAAGATTTACAATATTAGAAAAAATCTGGAAGCTCTTAAAACAATTTTGTGTGCAGGATTTTACAAAAATGTTAGGAAAAATGGGAATCAGTCTAAAAGACATTCAAAATTTCCGAAAAATTTTAAAAATAATTTAAAAAGATTTGAAATAATTTAAAAGAGAATTGATACTTTTGATGGTTTTGAAATGTTGACTTTTTATTTTGAAAATTACATCATTTTAAGAGGAGGTATACAAATAATGGGACCACTGAAAAAAATTCCGAAAAGGATGAATGAAAAATCCCAAAAAATGAAATCTCCGACAGCTGAATAATAATTTTATAAAAATTGTGTTAAAAAATACATTGAAAAACATGTGCGCTTTGAAAGAAAAAAATGTTCTGTCTAAATTTTCTTCGTATTTACATAATAACATTTTTCAAATAAACTTTGCAGGATTCAATTCAACAACGATTTATAACAAAATTCGTTTTTATTATTTTTTTTATTACTAAAAAATTCGATTATTTAGAACTTTTTTATATTTTTGTTAAATACTATGCATGATTTCAAACAAATTGTTTGAATTGTTTAAATTCAGGAATTTTCTAGTTCGGCTGTTTTACAATTTAGCCATTTTCTTTGGGGATTTTTTTAATTCGGTAATATCTTATTGTCCGGAATTTTATTTATTTTATTTATCGTGAATTTTCCAGTTCGACTTTTATATTTCGGTACTTTTATAATTTCGAGAATTTTATTATTTGGTTATTTTTCAATTTACGAATTTTACAATGTCACATCACTGTTAAAATTCCAAAATTATAACATTCTCGAAATATAAAAGTCCCGAATTGGAAAATTCTCGACAATTTACAATTTTACCGATTTTGAAAATTGCCGACAGAAAACGCTCGCAAAAAGAAAATTATTATTTAAAAATAAAAGTCGCGTTAAATCAGCCTGCATTGCATCCTGCAAAGTTTGTTTCATTTGAAGCTCACGTTTTTTAAATTTCTGTTGGTATCACATTTTTATACAATTTGTTATTTTAAATTAAAACAATAATTTTTAGTTATATTTAATTTTCTTAACTTGATGGTACATTTTAAACAAAGAAATGTCTTTTCTACCATAAAATATGACTTTTTAACAAAGAACTTGAATTTTCAACAAAATAAATAAATGTTTAACATAATAGTTGAATTTTTAGCCTAAAAAATAAATTCCCAACAAAAAAGTGCAAAAATTTATACTTAAAAAAAGAACAGAATTTTAAAACCCAAAAGGCGAAGTTTTCAACAAAAAAGATTTTTCCCTGAAGAAAGAAATAACAATTTACCACATTGTTGAACATTAAAAGCAAAGGACGAATTTTTTGTTTAAAAAATTGAATTTTTAAACAAAAAATATGACTTTTCAGCAAAAAATTAATTTTTGACGTAAGTGATTGATACAATTCGAGGATGTGTGATTGTCCCTACTTGATCAAAAGTAGATACGTGGATGTATGTACGGGCAAGGCGAGTGGCTGATCGTTCGAGAGCGTGTGAGAGCGCGGTTTTAGTAAATTTTAGTAAATTGTGCGGGCGGGGCTGCAAGGGAGCGTACCGACCCTGAAGAAAGGAAAGAGTTCGGGTGGGGCTGCAAGAGAGCGTACCGATCCTAGAGTGAAAGAGAAAGACAGTATGAGCGAGAGAGAGAGAGGATTCGAGGAGTTCGGTTTGGAGGATCAAGAGAAGGATTCTCAAGAGAGAAGGAGAGACATCTGGAATTATCTTTGAGTTCGAAAGCACTTTATTCTCAAAAAATGGTACAAGTACCGAAAGCGACCAGGGGACCAAGGTTACCCTACTGGAAGCCCGAATAGAAGTGCGTGCCTACGCTTGCACGCACCCGCTTTCATGTCCGTCGGTCGAGAGGCTGGCCGGCCGGCGATTGGCGCGGTCCTCTCGGCCACTCTGGTTGTGGATGTAAGAGCGTAGCGGCTGCCCTGTCCATCCCTACCATCGATGTGCTTGAGCTAAAATTAAAGCATCAGATATCGCAGGATAAAATATAGGACCATTACATAACCAACTATAGTTAAAGCAGAAACTAAATTTTAAAATTAACATACAAAAATATTACAATAGAACTATATACAGAATGTCCAGTCCTCCTGTGTTTTCCTAGCCCTGAGTATTATTAATAATAAAAAGAATGTAACAATTATTTATAAATTAAAAAAAATTAAAAATGGGAATTTAATTTATTTAAGGAAAAGAGACAGGGAACTTTTTTATTCGTATTAGTTACGTTGGGTTGGCGACCGCTGGTCGCTTTCCCAACGAGAAGGAAGGGAGAGAGAGAGAGAGAGAGATGACGTGGCGTGAGTCACGCACACAAACCTGGCGCGTGACGGGGAAGCCTTCCGTCGCAGATGCGCCAGGGGTGTCTTTATGACTCTCTTCCCCTCATTGACTCATGGAGAGAGAAAGCAAGGTCGTCTTATTGCCACTCTAAAGCAATTTAACCCGGAAGATTTTCCCAGTCTGGGTTTATGTTTTGTAAACACAGACGGGGAATTGTTCCTGGCAAATTGGTTTAGAATGGTTCTCAACTATGGGGCCATAACATGATGCATTTTTACCCCAGAAGAATAAAATTTAAAACCAAGATAAATTATTAGCTTTTTTACCAAAAAAAGGAGAATTTTCAACTGAAAAAAGATTTTTAAAAATGGAACAGTTACATTTTCAGTTAACTTTAGTAGTTTAACTTTTACCCAAGTTGTTGAATTGAAAAAAAATAATTCATAAAATAGTTCAAATTTGAATATGATTGCTTTACAAACGATTTAACCAGATCTTTCAAACAAAATAGTAGAACACTTAGGTAAAGAAGAATCATCTTGTACCAAAAAGTGATGATTTTCATTTCAAAAAAATCTGCTATAGAAGAAAAAGATGAATTTTTAAAGAAAAATAGTTGAGTTTTCTGTTAGGAAAGATTTCAGTTGAATTTTCACGATCAATATATCAATTTTTGAACAAAAAATAAGTTTTTACGAAAAAAATGAAATTTTAAATTCAAAAAGACGAATTTTCAATCAGAAAGGATTACTTTTTAACAACAATGTTTAATGCTTTGCCAAATAGTTACCGTTTTATAAAAAAGAAAAAAGTTTTTCTTAAAACAGATGAAGTTATATTTGAAAAAAAATTAATTTAAAAAAGAATACTTGAATTTTCATCTTAAAAATATTTTACTTATTTTTTGAAGATTAAATATGAATTTCAACCAAAAATAATTTCCTACAAAAAGAATTGAATTTCCAATCCAAAAAATCCAACTTTTTCAATCAAAAAGTATAATATTTTAAGAAAATATATTAATTCTCTACTAAAGAGTTGTTTTTTTCTCCAAGAAAGATGATATTTGTGCTAAAACAGTTGATTTTTAATCCAAAAAAGATAAAATGACTCTTAAACAGATGAATCTTCAACTAGAAAAAAAAATTGTTTTAAGATAGTGGAATTTTCATCCAAGCAGGGATTTTAGTTCATTTTTCAATACCAAAGTATTACATTTGTTCTAGTCATTTTTCAACAAAATAGTTTAATTTTGAACTTAACAGCAGAACTTTCATTCAGAAAGTATGGCTTTTCAACAAAATTGTAGAATTTTAAACCAAATTGTTGCATTTTTGACCAAGGCAAATAAAAAATCTACTAAAACAGGTTAGTTTATAAATGTAAAAGACAAATTAAAAAAAAAGATGAAGTTTCACCCAAAAAGATTTCTTTTGATTTTTAAACAAAAAATCCGAATTTTAAAGAAAGAGTGCATTTGCTAGGAAATAATTGAATTTTAAATAAAACAGTTACATTTTTATCCAAGGAAGATATAATACTTCTACAACAAAAGTTTAATTTTTAAAGTAAAAAGACCAATTTTCAGAAAAAATAGCCTTTATCCAAAAAACATTTCAGTTTACTTATGAGCAACAATATATGAATTTTAAACAAAAGGTTAATGTTCTATGAAAACGGGTTTGAAAAATTACGAATATGAGTGAAGGATCCCCTTTGTAGTGAGCTTCAAAGTTTTATGTTCTTTAAACGGGTGCGTGTGAAAATATTTTGCGCGAATATAAAGATTTTCAGGTTATGTTTACATATAACAATATATAATAGGGAGGCAGCGCAAGAAAATTATTTTTGCCGCAATTGCATCAAACCAATTATTGCTTCAAACGATAATGTTTACAATAATCTTAGAAAGTGACGAAGAAGATAGTAATTATGAGTTAAATAGTGGCATTTGTAATGAAAATTTCAATGAAAGTTCAAGGCCCAATGGAAACGCCAGCTAAAATAATAGAATTTGCCATTATGGGATTTTGGTCTTCTCAAAATGTAAGGTGTTTCCCGGGCGCGAATTCTATATCTATATTCTTTTTTCGACTCTTCACAATTTAGTTTTTATTTTACTGCGGGTTTTACACAAGGTTTGTTTAAATATTATCAATTGTTCCACTTCCCGCTCATTTCTTCCGCCAATTTCTATGCATTAACGTAACTCTTCTCGGCCGGTAAAATAATCACAACTTGAACGAATCCCTAGAGGAACTGTAACCCTGTCCTGAAAGCAGTGTCACCAATCTCGGGAACTTTTTGAACTGCGCTTGCGTCGCGCCTACAAGTCGATTTTTTACTGTTAGCGCGCTGATTTTGCATTATATAAATATTCAGATTTGATATTTATAATAAGTAATGATTGAGAAATGCCTAAATAGAATTTTCCTAATCCTAAAATAAGATTTTGTAGTGACTGATCAATCTCGTCTCTGTCGAGTTTTAAAATTAAATTTTTGTTCATTTATGACAATGTGACTAAAAATAAAACTAGAATTACTATTATCCCTACTATTATCACTATTATTACCAACAATGAATTAGGAATAATTTATTACTTCACTGATAAATATTATATCATAAATTTTTTTAAACAACTTAAAGAACACCTAAATTACAATTATTAATTAATTATTGTATAGATGTTATAAATTATATAATATTGTATACAAATAATCATATCATATTTATACTATTAATACTAATATTTTTAGCCTAAAAATGAAAACTTCTTAGTACCGTTTTATTAACAGTTTGGACAATTTTAAATGCTTAACTAAAGAAAAACTATTTTTTTTCTGAAGTCAAAATTAATAACGTTGACTGCATAAAAATCGCATTATTTATTTATCTGTTAGTCCAAAATTCTAATTTAGTATTAAGAAATCACTTTGGATGCAGTTTCCTATCATTATTTATCATAAATATTAAATCTGAATATTTATAAATTCAAAGTCAGCGCGGTAACAGTGACCAATTGGGTTGCCGGCGCTACACAAGCGCAGTTTAAAAACTTCCTAAGATGTTTAAGACACGCTGCAGCATGATCTAAGAATACACGGTCTAGCCACACGCAACTAAAAAAAAGTTAACCAATAAGGAGCAACTCCACCACTTCTAGCCATATTGGATAAGTGAGCGCGCGAGAATGAAGTATACTTGAAAGGAAGTAAATACAATGTGCGAAGATTATATGTAAAAGATAAAGAAATTATATAGTTTATAAATAAATTAAATTAGTTTGAAAATAATGCAATTTTTGAGATTCCTAATCTAAAGTATAAACAAATATATAACATCTAACTTGCAATATAGAAGCAATACTTTGAAATATGAATAAAATAACGTCTCAATGTACCTGAGGAATTGTGCCTTTTAACGCGAATGAAATGAGGTATCATCACCTAAGAAGAAAAAAGAATATTGTTTTCGGGATCAAAGTAGAAATAAATAAATGCAAAATATCGACATCATATGCTGTATTATGATAATATGCGTCTTTCTTTACTTGATTGACACAATCGTCAGCTGCACAAATGTTTGGCATTATTGTCTGAAATAATATAAAATGGAATTAATTTAACAAGAGAAATAAATGTGCAATCATCATACCATAGAGACTATATCTGTATTAATAATTAGTCTATTTTTTAACTAAAACTTTTCGTGAGTTTCTGTTTTTACTTGTACCCTTCCTTTTTTAGTAAAATATCGCGTGAAGAACTATTTATAAATGTATTTCGCAAAGTATAAAATAGTGTGAAAAAACAAACTAAAATAACATTTTTCTTCGCATATTATACTTTCCACGGCAAAACCTCTGAAAAAAGAGATGTGTACGAGGAGTGTTAAAAAAATAAGGTGACTTTATGACACTTGTGCCAACGCTTTTTCCAATCAACGAAGCACTTCTGATAATCATTTTGTGGTATAGCCTTGAGTTCTTTCAGCGATGCAGTTTTTATCTCCTCAATCGTTGAAAATGGATGTCCTTTCATGGGTCTCTTCAGTTTTGGGAAAAGAAAAAAGACACTGGGGGCCAAAGCCGGTGAATATGGAGGCTGAGGCATGACTGTGGTGCTGTGATGAATGAGCAATGATGAATGAGCAGGTGCATTATCATCATGCAAAAGGCACGAATTGTTTTTCCAAAGTTCCGGACGTTTTTTGCGTATCGCCTCTCGCAAACGGCGCATAACTTGAAGGTAATACTCCTTATTGATCGTACGACCTTGTGGTAAGAATTCCTGATGCACTACGCTACGGCAATCAAAGAAGACAGTGAAAAAAACCTTCACATTTGACCGAACTTGACGTGCTTTTTTCGGTCTTGGAGACTCAGGATGCCTCCATTGAGACGACTGGGCTTTAGTTTCGACGTTATAACCATATACCCACGATTAATCCCCATTTATAATCCTTTTGAGAAAATCAGGATGATTATTGACTTCATTCAACATCACCTGAGCGATGGTCATGCGATGAATGTTTTGATCAAAATTAAGCAGTTTTGGAACAAATTTCGCTGACACACGTCTCATGCCGAAAACGCCCGAAAAGATAGCATGACATGAGCCAAACGATATGCCAACACCTTTAGCAACTTCTCTGATGGTAATTGGGCGATTTTTTAACATCATTTCTTCCATTGCTTAAACGTTTTCATCTGTTGTTGACGTGCTGGGACGTCCAAGGCGAGGTTCGTCTTCGACATTCTCTCGGCCTTCTTGGAACAGCTTGTACTACTTATACACATTTTTTTTACTCAGAGTAGACTCACTGTATGCAACTGTCAACATTTCAAGAGTTTTGGAGCACTGGATTCCATTTTTCACACAAAATTTAATTCAAACTCTTTGCTCCATTTTTTTCGAAAGAAGAAAATCGCGGAGCACACCAAATCCTTCTAACCTTTTATGCCTCTGCCAGAAAAACAACACGAGCTACATAGTAAAAACTGTGAACATATGATCGTGACGAGTGTACCAACAGAACAAAACAAAAAATTTAAAACTTGAATGTAAGTAACCCGCGAAAATTGAAAACTCACCTTACTTTTTGAACACACCTCGTATACGTACCTTCTTCATGTTTTAACAACAACAAAAGACGTGAACAACTTATTGGTTTCCCATTCAAAAATTTATCTGCATCATTGTAGCACAGTTTCATTCATTTATCAAAAATGTGGAAATTAACTTAATAGGTTATGTTTATAATGACAGTTATCTTGTACACATAATAAAGTACACTTACCAATATGTATAATATAAAGTACACTTACCAATATGTATAATGCAAATAATTTAACTTTAGCTTTCGCGAAAATATTTATCTGCTCCGGATAGGCACGTTAGATTCACTTTAAAATTTGTATTTCCAATAGAAACACCACTACAATTTTTACAAAGTAAATCTTAACACAACGCGCTTTCACAAACGGATAGCGTCAGCAGTGTCCGCTTCTTGCACCTTATTTGAATATTTAGAACTTTCACAGATATTGACATTGATTTACAATGTAACCATAATTCATGATTTCAAATCTTTTGACTGAGGACTGAGACGCTAACGGTTGCTATGGTAACCAAGATGGCTAGAAGTGGTGGAGTGCGATTGGGGACGAAATTGGGGGAGCTGATGGCTAGACCGTGCATTCTTAGATCATGGGCTGCAGTGTCTCCAGAAAGTGGGATTTTTCGGCCCCCACCACTCTCCAGTGATCCTAGATGTGAAACGAGACGTGGTCCAATACTATGACACGTCTATGTCCGTGTGAATATGGTAGGAGACGATATAAATGCCTGGGTTGCGCGCGCAACCCATTTCTCCTCTTCTGAATTTGAAAACTCGAAGGTGCACGATTGCCTGTCGGAATACTTCGGCGGTTGTATTTATATCTCTATTTGCTTCGAAATAAAATGAAGATATTGGGATATTAATATTTCCAGATTTCGATGCTGGGCTGGCGTTTCTCATGATTTGAATACTTCGCGCGCCTCTTTAATGCGTGTATTTTGAGGTTACGTTACTTCAAGTA
>NC_046663.1:9214670-9215842 GCF_010883055.1 Belonocnema kinseyi | reverse complement strand
ACAAAAATTGTTGTGATTGCTAAGAACATTGAAAATGATTTTTTATTTTGAAAAATAAATTTTAAGTGAGTATTTGAAAACATTTTAAAAATTTAAAAAAAAAGAATCAGGAAGATTTTAAGAAAATTTTTTTATTTTACAGTTTTTTAATTTTAGTAAAAAATATAATTAACTAAATGTATCAACTTTTAACCCAAAAGTTTACTTTTTAAAAAATTAAATTAATTTTCTATCAAATAATTGGTATTTTAACTAATACAATATACTGGATAAATTTTTAACCAAAAATTGAATAGTTCAATTTCCAGATAAAAACGATTAATTTTTAATCAATCCTAGAATAGTTACATTTTCAGATAAAAAAATAATTTTTAATCGAAAAAATAAACTTTCAACAAAGTTGTTAAATTCTCAACCAATAACATGAATTTTCGACCAAGAAAATTAATGATCTACAAAAAAAGTCAAATTTCAAACAAAATACATGAATTTTCAACGTAATTATTTTATTTTAAAGTCAATAAAACGAATTATCTACAAAAAGTTGATTTTTTTCAGCGAAAAATATGAGTTTTCAAACAAAGAGTTAAAGTCAAAAAAAGTATTATCTACAAAAAAGCTGAATTTTTAACCTAATTTAAATGCAAATAGTTGAATTTTCAACTATAATTATGAATCCTTAATAAGAAAAAATTAATTTTTTTACTAAGTAGTTCAACTTTAAGTGAATAATTGAATTTTCCACTCAAAAATTATGATTTTAATTTTTAACAATATAGTTGCATTTACAAAAAAACGACTTTGCAACCAAAAAATATTTACAGTTGATAATTCAACCGAAAAATGTCATTTTTAATCAAAAATTATAAATTTTCCATAAAGCAATTTAATTTCTACAAAGAAAGACGAATTGTTAACAAAATACAAGATTTTTTAACCAAAAATGGTATAGATTAATTGTCAGTTTCAAAAATGTATTTTCAACGAAAGACATGAACCTTCAAATAAAAGAAATAAAAATTTTTACAAAGTAGTTAAATTTTTGATAGAAAAGAGGACTTTTTTACAAAATAGTTACATTTTTAACAAAATAATTTATTTAATTTCTTTAAAATGCGGATCAAGATTTAAATAAGACTATTATAATATAACATAATTATAATCGTATAATT
>NC_046663.1:9208924-9214570 GCF_010883055.1 Belonocnema kinseyi | reverse complement strand
CGCGCAACCCAGGCATTTATATCGTCTCCTACCATATTCACACGGACATAGACGTGTCATAGTATTGGACCACGTCTCGTTTCAGATCTGGGATCACTGCCACTCTCCCATCTGGAAGCGACACATTCAAACGTAGCGTGTCGGTGAGTCGACTCTGTTAAATGCTACGAAGCCCAGCCTCGTGTAAAGACGAAAATGCACGAGCAGGAACCGAGCTCTCCCGACTTCACGAATGACACGAGCGGATCTGTGTACAACCCAAACGGGATCTTTCCTCCGGTCGGATAACTTCGCCTTACTTCGGGAGTTTCGTTCGCTCATGCGCTTTCACAGACAAGTTTTGTCCTCGTAAATGCAAACATGGAAAAGCGTGAAGCCTGTGCTGTTACTTTTTCCAATAAATGTAACTTAGGACGACATCTTTAAAATGTGCACAAAACTCATGTTACAGGGTTTCCTCGAAAGGTTCCAAACTTTTTAGGGATTGAAGAGGATTGTTTATGAAATAAAATCATACTAATAACTTTTACTTCCAATCCGCTTTATCCTTCCCGCAGCGCCCCAAATATGACCCAAAAATTAAAAAAAAAACTACATTTTTACATTTTAATTAATTTAATAAAAATTAATCGTATTTTCAGATTGAAATGCAATTATTTGTCATTGTTTGGCGTAGTAATTTTTTTCTTAAAATATCATGTAATTATTTAAACAATTTTTTATTGTCTATTTTCCAAATTTCTAAAAATGGAGCCAGAGATTTCGAATTTCTTTTTAAATTAGTATCCTATGCTATATTTTGTTGAATAATTACATAATTTTTATACATTTCTTTTGATGTTTAATAAATTTATATTTGTTTGAACAATCTTTATTTGCTCAAGTAGTTCTTTTTCGATAACTAAAGAACTGAAATAAAATAGAATACATAGAGTCAAGTTTCTGAATGTATAGTATGTATAGAAAGAATACATTAACGACTTTTTAATTATTTGAACAAATCTAATTTTTTAAGTAATTACTTTTATCACAATAATGTTCAAATTGTATTTTGTTGTATGTGTTCTATTTTATTTTATTTTTTTTAGTTATCGACAAAAAGCTGCTTGAGCAAATAAAACTTGTTTAAACAAATAGAAATTTGTTGAACATTAGAAGAAGTGTATGACAATTAAGAAATTGTTAAACAAAAAATAGCATAGGATACCATTCTGAAAAAGTGGACATCTCTGGCTCAATTTTTAGAAATTTTGAAAATAGACAGTAAATGATTGTTTAAATAATTACATAATGCTTCACACTCCTCTTCAATCCATAATAAGTTTGTCACGTTTCGATGAAATCCTAGAATGCAATGCATTTTTGGACCATCCTATTGTAGCAGTCATATCAGTCCCAATTACAGTTAAAAAAGTTGAATAGGTTCATTTCATTATTATTTTAATTTCACTTGCTACTATACTTAAAAGTTGTGCAATTTATGAATCATGAAAGTAAAATGATGAAATCATTATATTTTTTAACGAAACTTGTACAATAACGTTTAAATTCACTTTTTCTTTAACTTTAAATGCACCTAACTTAAAATTGTTCTATATTAAAAATTTTAATCTGAAATTTTACGATGACAGACTTGGCCAAGTCTAAAAAAAAGCACACGGTTTCTGTTTGTAGATAAAAGAGATCTGCACAACATTGTGAGAGAATTTAATCTGCAACATGATCGCATAGACAACAGCGATGCTTAGAGCGTACATCTGCGGATCCAGCAGTAAAAAGAGCTGGTGAAATTAATTAACTTTCTTTACTGGAATATTTTATTGGATAGCTCAAGACTTATTTAACGTCTATGAAAAATATATAGTTATAAAATATTAGAAATATGTTTTAAAACTATAGTGTGCAATAAACAATTAAGAAAAAGTAGAAAAAATTAATTTAACTGTATTTCATTTACATAAGTTGTAGAAACTCCCGATAAAGTACAAAAAGCCACTTTTTTAAATTAAAAAATCGCGCCAAATATGTTCCTCAGAGGTCACATACATGTAACGTCCGAAATGAGCCGAAATGCGGCGAAGATAGCCGATCAGAGGAAAGATCCCGTTTGGGTTGTACACAGATCCGCTCATCACGAATGACGATCTAGTTGCTCCTCAATTTATTCAGATTTTGAAATCCCAAGTTACCTTAGAACCATTAGGCTTATTGCGATGAGGCAAATATAATTGACTTTATGTAAATAGATATTGGAGACAAGACTTCTGGATCTAAAATGTTTCAAATTTTGTTCTACATGCCTTAGTCATATTTTTGTAGTAAACAATTGATTCCTAACAAATAAAAAACAAATTTTCGACAAAATAGTTAAATTTTCAACCTAAGAAATTACTTTAATAAATACATTTTTTAAGTTAAACATTTTAGTTTACACTGAAGTTTGCAGTTGAAAAAATTAAATTTTAAGCCCAAATAAATGCGAATTTTCAACAAAAGAAACCGATTTTTATCTAAAATAAATTAATTTTTAAAGAAGAATAATTCGCCAACAAAGAAGATAAATCTAATACTACAAAGAAAATTTTTCAAGAAAAAAAAGTATCAACAAATTTGATTTTCATTTATAGAAACTAATTTTAAACTAACACAATAAGTATTCGATCAAAAATGGACTAGTTAAATTTTCAGATAAAAAATCGAATTTTCAGCAAAAGAAATAAAGTTTCAACTAAAATTATAATGTTTCAACGAAAAATTGAATAGATAAATTTTCAGTTGAAAAATAATTATCAACACCAAAAAATTAAAGTTTGAACCAAAATTTTAAATTTCCAAGCAAAAAATTAAATTTGCAAACAATTAATTTAATTTCCAATCCAACAACTTTCTACCGAAAACAGAAATTCAAAATTTTCATAATCAATTTCAAAACAACAAAAATCTTTGTTAACAAAATACATAAATTTCCAAAAAAATAGATGAAATTTCAACTATTTTATACCAAAATAAAAGAAGTTTCACGAAAAAATGCAATTTCATCCAAAGAAATTAATTCTGGATTAAAATAGTTGAATTTTTAAGCAAGGAGAATAATTTTCTACCAAAAAAAATTTTTTTTGACTGAGAAAGGTGAATTTCCTACTAAAAAAGTTAACCAAAAATTATACAGTTATATTTTTGTATAAGAAAATGTTTTTTCAATAATAAAAAAATCGAATTTTGAACAAAACAGTTAAATTATCAACCAAATAGTTATTTTAAAATTTTTTAATTTTAAAATAGTTTAATTTTCAATGGAAGAAATTAATGTTCAACTGAAAAATGTTTAAAAAATCACACACACACACACGCACAATCGAATTTACAACAGAATAGTTCAATTTTTGAACATATAATTGGATTTTCAATTAAAAAATAATTATTCAACCAAAAATGGAATGAATTCTGAGAGAAAATGAAAAAAAAGATCAGAATTTTTTAACATTATTTCGTAATTTTGCCTTATTATATAATTTTAGAAGAAATAAGAAATTTAATTCTTATTAAGCCTTCTTGCGCAATTGTGTCGTGCCATTTTTTGTTAAGTTTATGTTAGTTTGCAAAATTTACTTTCAAATTTGAGTAAGTTTACGATATATTCAAAAATTTTGAAACTATTAAAAACTAATTAAAACTTGCAAAAAAATCAGGAAAAAATTGAATAATTCTTAAAGATTAGGAGATTAGAAGGTCAGAAAATATTAGAAAAAAAGAATGATTTTTCTAATAATCGTTTCAAAATTTTAAATAATATTTATTTTAAAAAATGTACTTTGAAAAAAAAATCATAAAGATTTTGAAACACGTCAAACGATTTCCTAAAATTTAAAAAAAGATTGTAGAAGATTTGAAAGCAAAATGTTTCATTTTTATAAGATGAAAAAAATAAACTTAAGATCTTCTATACTCTTGTTTTAAATTTTAGGAAATCGTTTGATGTGTTTAAGAATCGGCTTGAATTTTTTTTAAAGTATATTTTTTAAAATAAAAAATTATTAAAAATTTTACACGATTATAAGAAAAATAATTATGTTTTTCTAATCTTGGCAGAACTTCCAATATTTAATCTTTGAAAATTATTCAAATTTTTCCTGATTTTTTTTTTAAATCTGCAAAATTAAAAAAAAAGCCTTTAAAGTTTTTCAGATGCTTTAAGTATATTTGAAATCTTTTGCAATGTTTTTAAAGGTTTAAAAATAATCTTTACAAATTAATTGTTTGAAAGAAAAAATTATGTTAACTATTCCTTTAAAAATCATTACAAATTTTAATTATTTTCGATTTGGAAAATTTTCGTTGGAAAAATTACAATATTTTGTTTCAAAATATTTTACGTACTTTTTAAGGATTTCAGGAAATAATAAAAAATTTTATGAAATTTTTTTTTTAATTTTCTGTTAGAATTCAAATAAAATAAACTTTTTTTTAAATCTCATTCAACATATTCCAAGTTATCTTTTTTTTTAATTTTCAAAATTTATGTAATTACTTAATCTGATTGGAAATAATTAAACTTCTTGCGATTAAAAGCGGGGATGTAGCTTTTGAAGAAATGTACTGAAAGTAATTTTAGAAAAATCATCTTTCTTATTCTTCTACAAGAATTTTTAAGTTTTTAAGTTTTTTAAATCAGTTTATCCTACGTTTCTAAAGCTCTTCTAAAGCTTAAATTCTTTTTTAATCTCATCAATTCTACTCAATACTTATTGAATTTATTCGATTATTTACATTTTTTTAAAATTTGTAATGTTATTGAATTAAAAAATGTTGATTTTAAAACCTTCTACACTTTTTTTCGAAATTTTAGGAAATTGTTTGATGTGTTTCAAAACCTTCTTTGATTTTTTTAAAGCCCATTTTTCAAAATAAAAAATCATTAAAATTTTTCACACGATAATTAGAAACATAATTCTTTTTTTCTAATCTTGTCAGGTTTTCTAATCTTTAAAAATTATTCAAATTTTTCCTGATTTTTTTTTATTTTGAAAAATTTAAAAAAATGGCCTTTACACTTTTTCAGATACTTTGCCAATTTTTGACGTCTTTTTGAATGTTTTAAAATGCTTTAAAATAATCTCCTAAAATTAATTTTTCGAAATAAAAAATTATTTTAATTATTTCTAGGAACCTAAAATAATTTTTTTCATTTACATGAAAACTTACAAAATTCTTGAAAAATCTTCACAAGTTTTGATTATTTTTGAATCCTTCCAAAATTTCTAAATATCTGTTAAACTTACTCAAAATTGAAAGTAGATTTTTAAACCAAAATATAATTTAAAAAATTGTGTAACAAAGTTTCACAAGAAGGCCTAATGAGAATTATGTTCAATAATTCAAGATGTGAAAAGATTGACTTATAATCTTCTAAATTTTTCACAGGAATTAGTAAAAAATAGTTTTACCTCCTTCAAATCTTTCGGAATTTCTTTAAAGTTTCTAAAGCTTATGTATAAAGTACGTTTTTTAAAATGTATTGGAATTTTTTAAATTAATTTTTAAAAATAAATTGCTTGAACTTTCATTCTCTTGACATCCTGCGAAATTCAGTTTACTTAAAAACTCCTCCTAATAGCCAGTTAGCCACCGAAAACGAATCGTGCAGCC